>NC_134546.1:53717500-54005000 GCF_050624435.1 Tenrec ecaudatus
CATGGGCCCAGGCTCAGATTTGGGCTCCAATGGTACTTTCTCTGGCCCCCATTCCAGGCTGCATCTCTCTGGCAGGCACTTATATCACTCCCTGTACTGCTTTTGCTCGCTGCTCATCATACTTGTAATCAAATAATCCATTGGGAAGCAAGTCATTATTAATGTCGGTGTTCCCACCCAGCGTGGTGCCTTGAACACAGCAGGTATTTCATGAATAGAGGCTGAATAAATGAATGAGCGGAATAAGTACTCGGTGAAGTCACTCACAGCTATTAAAGCCATATGTATGGACGTGGATAAAACTCTTCAAGAAACCTTAATGAAAAAGCAAGATGCAAAACAATGTGTATGGTACATTCCCACTTTTTGGTGCTTGTGTGTCTGTTTTAATAACAGACGCTGACACTGCCTAGAGAAACAAGCAGAAGACCATTCTTCCACCAATAGCTAGTGGAAGTGAACTATGGATGGGGGAGGGGGGCATCCGAACACTTTCCCTTTCTAGTTTATCTATCTATGCCATGGTTCAATTTTTAATAAGCAGGTTGCCATTTTTATAAACAGGAGAACAAAGATGAGAAGAAACCCTCATTAGATAAAAATTGAAAACTTAAGACAGGTTTTTAAAAAAACGTAAAACAACTTCTTATTGTCAATAACATCATACCGGATACTATCTCGGTTCACATTTTAGGATATTCCCTTTTAATTGGCGCCTGACACATTGCCACTGCTGTGATCTGGTAGAAAGCATGTTTCTGTTGGGGCCCTCATTGTGAATGCTCTCCATAGGAGAGCCAATACCTTACTCCATATGGAAGAGCCACAGTCAGTAGCCTGCGGTTTTGTTTCCATTGACTGGCTATTGAAAAAGTATCCACGAAGCAGTTTCCTTTTCCACCTGACAGCTTTTGAAACCGGTATTTTGTTTTGCTCCACCTTCACAGTCACCTTCTCAGCTGTAGTCCTTGGCCACAGACGAAGGGACACAAAGGAACAGAATGACCTTGGCCTTTGGACCCAGGGCTTACAAGAAACACGCAATCAAATGAGGTCTTGCATTTTTTATTAGCCCTACCAGTTCAGCAAAAAATCATCCAAAAGTTGGGCTATGTTGCTGATGGGACAAACCTTTGATATGATGTGACGGAAATGGTATTTTACAATTCTGATCTGCCTCCCCCAACACCATACCCCAATCTCATCATGAGAATTGTGTAACAAGTGAAGCTGAAGTGTTATGGCTAGAAGTTTACATTAACCACTTTTCACTTCTTTGGAGCTTTGTGGGTTATGGTAAGGTCAGCAGTTCAAACCCAGCAGCCCCCCTGTGGAAGACGAGGCTGTTGATGCCTATAAAGATACTCCAGCCTTGGACACCCTTCGGAGGGTCCCCGTGGGTTATGGAATTGATGTGACAGCAGTGGGTTTGACAGTTCATTTTAGAATATTTTTTAATGTTTATCACATTGTTAGATACACATTTCTGGGGTTTTGAAAGGGAAACGCATAATGATTGATTGTAAAAAGCTGACTATTGATACATGCGACAACTTGAATTCTCAAGGGTGCTAATGTTTTTTAAAAGTCCATTTGAAAGGCTCTGGTGTATTACATGACTTTATTTCTAGAATATTTTTAAAATGACAAAATGACAGCGAAGAGATGAGTGGTTCCTGGGGGGAGTGGAGCGCGCAGGGGTGCGGGATAGCACTGGGTGCACATGAGGGAGATCTTTGTGGTGGTGGTTCCACAAATCTCACCCCACAAAGCAGCACAGCATTACACATACACACATAAGAGAGGTGCATGAAACCTGGTGCGGGCTGAATACCCATTGTAGGCTGTAACAATGTCAACTTTCTGGTGTTTCATAGTACGCTGTATCATTTTATCGACGTTCCCAGTGAGGGCGCCCGGGTGACAAGTGCACAGGATTCCTGAGATACTATTTTGGCAACTTCTTGTGAATCTATTATTTTGAAAGAAAAGAAAAAGTTTCGAAAGACAGGCTAAATACTACCTTTGTCAGAACCCCTCTGCTGGGTTATGACGAGCATTTCTCCAGTGCACAAAGGAACGCCTGGATGGGAAGGAAAATGGCACTGCAGGGCAGAGCAGCCTAGCAGCAGAACGAGCGCCCAGGCAGGCAGCATGCTCCTTACTGAAGACAGTCAAACAGAAACGATCGTTTTGGCACAGGACACGGTAAAATGACTCTTGGAATCGTCTACAAATCAGGTAAATGCCTATCCTAAGTCTTCTTTGGGGTGGAAGGTGGGCAAAAACACATGGCGTACATTAAGACCAATCTCACTCCCTCGCTTTCCAAATTGCCATCATGTCAGATCCTCAGAGATTGTACCGTTCCTTCCCAAAGGTCCTGGGAGCAGTCTCATAACCGTCAACAGTTGCTCCAGGGCAGGTCCTGAGGATCCTTAAGAGTTGGCATTTGCCTCCCGAGACAAAAGAACCGACTAACAATGCAATCAGCATTCTAGAAATGGTCTGGTGGTGACAAACTTTAAATCCTCAGTTCCAAAGTAAAGCGTTGCCTTATCTTGCACGAGAACCAACGAGACGCAGAACCTAAGTACATCAGAGAGCAAATCGGCCTCCAGCTGCATCAGCGATCATGCTCACTGTGATAACGCAGCGAGATTCAGTGGCTACTCCAATCTACTGCCTATTAGCACTTTATCAATCAAAATAATTAGACTTACACTTTTAAACTGTCCTTACACAAAAGGTTGAGTAAGCTTTATTCTTGGTCTAAAATAGGTGAGATTCTGGCAAATGGAAGGTGAGGGAAAATTTGCCCTGAATGTAGATCACAACAACAGAACACACACCTAAGCAACACTCAGAGAGCTCGAACCTTTTAACCTTCTAAGTGAGCTACCCACCCAACCCCAACCCACTGCTGAGCTCATTACAAATCCTACTGAGCCTGGAAAACAGAGCAGACCTGCCCCTGCGGGTTTCCAAGGCTGTAATATTAACAGGACTGCCACATCTCTCCCCCACAGAACAGCTAATGGGTTCAAACCATTAACCCTGGTTAGCAGCTGAGTGCTTAACCACTGCACCACCAGAGCACTTGAGGGATTTAAAAAAAAAAGGTATTTGTGTAAGTCATTTCATTGGGGGCTCATACAACTCTTAGCACAATCAATGCATCCATCCATCCATTGTGTCAAGCACCTTTGTACATTTGTTGCCATCATCAATCTCAAAAACATTTTCTTTCTACTTGAGACCTTGGTTTCAGCTTCTCATTTTTTTCCCCTCGCCGCCCCACTCTTCATCCTCCATGAACCCTGATATTTTATCAGTTATTATCATTTTTTCATGTCTTACACTGTCTGATGTCTCCCTTCACCCACTTTTCTGTTGTCCGTCCCCCAGGGAGAGGGTTATATATAGATCAATGTGATTGGTTTCCCCTTTTACCCCCACCTTCCTTTTAACCTCCTGGTTTCTCTACTCTCATTATTGGTCCTGAGGGGTTTTTCTGTGTTTCCAGCTCTGATCCATACCAGTGTACATCCCCTGGTATAGCCGGATTTGTAAGGTAGAATTGGGATCATGATAGTGGGGGGGTGGGGGGGAGGGGCATGTTGGAAGCATTAGAGAACTAGAGGAAAGTTGTATGTTTCATCGTTACTTCACTGCACCCTGCGATCCTTCTGTCAGGGATGTTCAGTTGCCTACAGATGGGCTTTGGGTTTCCACTCCACACTACCCCTCATTCACCATGATACGATTTTTTCTTCTTTGATGCCTCATACCTGATCTTATGGACACCTCGTGATCACATAGGCTGGTGTGCTTCTTCCATGTGGGATTTGTTGCTTCTGAGCTAGATGGCCACTAGTTTACCTTCAAGTCTTTAAGACCCCAGATGCTCTATCTTTTGATAGCTGGGCACCACCAGCTCCCTTCACATTTGCTTATGCGCCAGCTTTGCCTTCAGCAATCATGTCAGGAAGGTAAACGTCACGGAATGCCAGTTTAACAGAACAAAGTATTCTTGCATTGAGGGAGTACTTGAGTAGAGACCCAAAGTCCATCTGCTACCTTAATACTAAACCTATAAATATATGCACATAGATCTATTTCCCCATCCTCATATATAAATATATTTACATTTGTACATGCCTGTATGTAGACCTCTATAAATGCCCTTTGCCTCCTAGTTTCTTCCTCTATTTCCACAAACACCTTTCTACATACCTTCCTGAAAGGTGCATGAATGCTGTGATTGCTGTTGTTAGGTGCCATCAAGTCAGTGCCGACACACAGCCACCCTATTGCCCAGTTCTGAGTCATCCTCACCATTGGTCTGGTGTTGGGGCCCACTGGTGCAGCCACTGTGTCAAGGGACGTCCTCTCTTTTCGCCACCCTGCTACTTCACCACGCACGATGCCCTTTTCCAGGGACTGGTTTTCTCTCCTGACAACACGTCCAGGGTATGGGAGATGAAGTCTCACCATTACTTGCCTTTAAGGATTATTCTGCCTGTATCTCTTCCAAGACAGATTTGTTGGTTCTTTTGGCAATCCATGGTACTCTTCCATATTCTTCCATAATTCAAATGTATGGATTCTTCTTTGCTCTTCCTTCCTCAATGTCTAACTTCCACATGCATATGAGGTGACTGAAAATAAGTGCGGTAGAAAACCTCCCAATGACATGCCTCAGATACTGTGGGTACAGCTAGTTCTAGGCTGCCCCAGTAAGGTGAACATTGTCTCAAATCACGCCACACAAAGCCTCTGGTTTCCCAGGGTATCTAAGTTATGTTTATACTCTACTGTAGTTCATTGAGTGTGCAACGGCACGATGGAAAAAGTCTGGGATGTTATGAGAATGACAGCATTATGATACAGAGACACAAGTGCACACAAGCTGTTGGGAAAACGATGTCACCGGACTTGCTAACACAGAGTTGCCACAAGCCTTCAACCTGTCACAAACACACTTATTTGCGAAGCACCATCAGGCAAAACAGCAAAACGCAAGCAAAGCAATAAAACGCGTGCTCACAGAAGCAAAAGATGAGCGTATATGTTTAGTGATTAAGCACTCTGAAACAACCAGAGAGCGGATCACTGATTTTGAAAGTTCCCCAACAAAATACAGAAAATCAAAACGGACTCTTAACCGCCAGACAGGAAGCATGTACTGCATACAGAGCGTTCCAGGAGTAATGGCACGAACGGCAACGTGTACTTTGGCAAACCAACCAGCCCAGCATGTGGACATGAGATTCCTAGACATGCTGCATTTTTCTATGGGTTTTAAGGAGTAAGATCAGCATCTGGCAGAGATCAGCAATGGAAAGAAACAGCATCTGTGCACCTCCTGCAGACCTCTTGTTCTCCGCTTTAGTGCACCATCGAGTCACGACAGACAGAGGTTCTACACGGTGCTGAGTAACCAATAAGCAAGGGAAGCATGAGCTCACTAGTATTTCCTCATTAATCTGTAGTGAACAAGTTCACATGTTTTCATCACATCAAAGCTTCTGCTTCGACATATGGCCGGCATCTGTCTCCCAACTCCAGAGTCCCTTCCTCTTTTCAAATTTAGAATCCCTGGAAAGAATGGCACCGTTGGTGTAGGGGAACAGGTCGGCAGTTTGAAACCACCAGCTGCTCTGCAGGAGAAAGACGAGGCTTTCTCCACCTGAAAGACTGACAGTCTTGGCAATCCGTCGGGCAGTACTGCTTTATCCCAGGTGGTCAAGTCAGAATCAGCTCGATGGTCGAAGGGTTTTGAGTCTGATCCGGCTGGCTGGGACAACAAGCAACAAAGTGAGTGTGGGCTCACTTGTGCTCACAGATCGCTAGTGAACAGTTTCACAGTTTTATAACCCTTGTGAAACGGCTCCCTACAGATTAGTAAGGGGCTGGGGGGTTACAAGTGAGCCTGTGCTTACTCTGCTAACTGGGGAATCTCCTCCTGTTCGCCCCACAAGGTCACCTGTCCTAAAGTTAGGGGTCTCGATGCATTTAGAGCAGAGCCACGGGTCCACATGGTCATGCTTGGCAGTACCTCTGTGGATGATCTTTCTCTGCCTCTCCATTTGCTCCCCGTGGAAATTCTCGTGAGGGGTCAATGACAAAGCAGGGCCCACATAGGAAGCTCTATTATGATTACCGCGAGGCCTGCTTTGCCACAAAACAATTTGCCTACGCTTTAATTGATTCTGATTTTTCTCTTGGTAATCATCTTTTAAATTGCTGGTATGTGATGTTGAAGGGGAGTTACTTGAACAGCTCTCAAGCTGGACTGGCTGCCGTCTTCGATCACTTGTGAGCCCTGGCCTCCTGACCATGCACTCTCCCGAGTCCCATGTGTGGCTCTCTCTACGACCAAGAGAAATTACTTGGTACAGAGTTGTGAATAAAATGTCCACCTTGCCATCCTTGTAATCATTTGTGTATATTGCTGTCTCTCCCACTGACCTCAAGAAAAGCCTAACAAAAGCTCGATTTCACATAGTCCACACCCTCACTGTTGTGCGTAATGCTCGCACCCAGTCGGCCCCAAGGAAACCTTTATTAAAATGTTTCATAATCAGTGCAAAACCCTCTAGAGAAGAGGGAAGGAACAAACCCAGTCTTTACTGGAGTTCTGCTCTCCGAGTGTTCTAGTAAAAAGTCAGTGGAATAGCAGTATCAGCAATCTGTGCTTGGCTGCCACTGCTGCTATTTTTCACATGGGTGCAGGAGCTCATTGACTCCATCTAGGCCCTAAAGCCCAGCCGCTTTCTCCTTTTGCCAAAACAGAACGCTTCAGAGGCTGACACTGAACTAACTCCTCAGGGCAGGAAGCATGTCTCACTCATCTTTACAGCCTCAGAATCTTGCATGAGCCCAATGAATGCTTGCTGACTGAATGCAGATTGAAATTGATCCATGGTGTAGTTTCATATTTGGCTAATAATTTTTAATATCATCCCTACAAACCATGTAATCAAATCTTAAAATAACCCCCAACCTTCCACACACACACACCCCCCACTGGTAACTGGGAGGTCATTTCCCATGGAGCAGTGATGTATCAAATTGAATTTGGTTCCAGGCTCCACGCAGAGGGAAATCTGAAGCTGGGAGGCAAGAAAACCAGGCAGAATCCACTGCTGGGAAGGGCGCAGTGTGACAGTGCAAGCAGAGGCGGAGCTGCCAGCTCTTCGACAGGCCCGGGGAAATGAGCACTGACAGGGCACAGAGGAGCCAGGACCCATGAACCTGGCTCTCGTCTACATTTCTTTGGCAAATTAAAGTTTCCAAGAGGATAGGCCACCTTTCTATTCAGGAAGTGCTTTGGAAAAAGATGTGTGTGAGATCCTTGGGTTAACTTTCCTTCCATCTACAATATACAGGTCAAATCATCTCAGCTTAAATCTTCTCTAACTGGGACCTGAAAATCCAGCTGTGGCCTGCCTTTTGCTTCTTTTAAAATATCTCTTCCTCTCGGGAACTAAGATTCCCAAAGACTTTAATTCATAAACTCTGGTTAGGATGCTTGAAGTTAAACTAGTTTTGAAAAATGGATAGGGATAAAAAATAAAGTTATCCTTATAAGGTTAAGCATATGAACATAATACAGAAAGCTGTCACAAACAAAATAAAAAAACCAAACAAACCCGAACTAGCTACATCTACATTTATACTTGAACATACAATACAGTTTAAGTGATTTTTTAAAGAATATAGTTTAAATTTATCCAGTAATATTCTAAATTGTATGAGAGATTTTGATCTCAAAATGATTCTCATTGGACTAGAAGAGATAAAATCTCCCCCATTTGCTAAGGCCACTTCAGACATCTATCTAAACCACTTAACACACACACACACACAGCATCTATCTAAAGCACTTCACACACACGCACACACACACACACACATCTTACCGCTAGTCTCCCTCTCACCACACACAGATTGATCTTTGGGTTTTAAGGAATGACATAATGAACTCCAACATTAGTGGCCTATTAACTTTGCTAACGGAGATTCTCTAAGCACTGCCAGCAGACATGTCTGTCCATTCTCTTGTGATCGTCAGCCACAATACCCTAGGCTTGATCATCTTTCAAACAGACGAGGAAACGCAGGCATTTTTAATCTGGAGAAATAAAAGAATGCTAGAACCATTTCAAAACAAAGTTACACCCACTTCATAAGAATTCAAGTTAGTTCACATTTTCTCCTGGAATCGCTGGACCGTAGGGCTAGAAAGCTCTGTTCTGAGACTCCCTCTCCTCCCTTGTGTGTACTTCCCATCCGATGGCAGCATCTCCCTAACTTCCTAACTAATCATCTAAACGAACAAAGAAAGTGTGTGTGTGTGTTGGGGGGGGCGGGGAAATTCAGTCTCCTAGGTCTAGCAATATTGTAGCAATGTTGGAAGAACTCTCACATTGTCACGATCCTGAAACTGATAGTTTCTGATCTTCTACAACATAGAATCAATCAGGATCAACATTCTTGGTATCATTCTGTTCAGGAAGCAGCATGGCATGTGGGACAGATAAGGAGAGAAAAATCTTGGTGGCAGATGAGCTCATGCTGTCAGCAGCTTGTTCAAAGAAAAGCCCCAGTGCTATTTCAGGGGCAGCCTTTTGAAAATCCTCGGAAATTAGGTTTAGGGAGATGAAATAATGGCAGTAGGTCCACTATGATTTATCCCAAGGTTCAGGCATTTAACCACACGCTAGTCTCAAGTTACTCTTTTCAGTGTTTATTTGACTACTACTTACAGCAAGCCTTCCAAATGTACACGGAAATCCAAATAGCTCTGATGGGGCTCTTTGTTTTCCGTGAGAAATTAATAATACTGCTAGACAAATTATTTTTTGAAAATACTAAAAAACAAGTAACTAGTAATTTAAAAAGAAAATAACCAGCGATTTTCATCCTAGAAAAGTGTTTCTAAATGATTACCAACACAGCGGTAAAGAATGCATTGATTTTTAATAATTACAGAATCAAATACGTGGTGGGTGTTTAGTCAAACTGGTTCCAGCACTTGCTCTCACTAAGGAAATCACTGTTGGGACGGGGCATATTGAAACTGTACCCAGCCAGTTAAATGAAGAAACCCTCTGATGAATTATTATAAATTCCTATGCCAATAACATAAACACTCACACTTGGCTCTAATGTACTATAAACATCTGTCTGCATTTCTTTAATAAACACTCAGAGTTGGTGTAAATAAGAAACAGATACTTATGAAACAGAGTTCTTTTTTATAGCCTACGTATATAAGCATATGGGGCAACTGACCAATTAGAAAGCATTACTGGTGCATATGCCAACAATAACAAAGTAATTAAGACCATAATTATATATTTCTTTTTAATAGAAAAACTATCTATAGATCACTGTTGGATTTCTTTAAGCATGCCCTAAAAACCTACAACACCATTATAACTTTTAAAAAATGTGCACACATGCTAGATTTTCCTTTTATAGAATCAGAATCATTACAAACTCTTCGCTTAAGGGAAAAAAAAAAGACAATTTTATTCCAAAAGCCAATGGTAACAAGGATCAAAATTAAGGAGAGTACTCACACTTTGATAATTGGAGGATAAATTGATAAGCACAATATGAGAGAAGGTGGCAGGGATTGAGAAATCCCGGCTAAAGCCCACTCCAACAGCCACAGTTCAGAAAATGACTTTAAGGATGCAGAAGTCTCACAATAAGGGCAAGAACTCAGCTCCCTGGGAGAGCCTAGAAACCACTACCCTGCAGTCCCAGTGGAGACGACTCTGGCCTCTAAGGGACCGTCACTCTCCACGAATATGGCAGGAGGTCACTTTACAAGAGGCCACCAGAGGGTCATCCATCATGTTGGACTCCTTATTAGATCCTTTTGAGAAGGTTTCCAGACAGGATCCTCAGTTTCCTCTTCAATGGAAAACAAGTATATCTGTCTTTATAGAGCTACTGGGTTGGAGATAATATAAACAAAGCTTCTAAGCACAGGAATCTTCCAGGGAATTTAACACAATTATCTATTGTGAAGAGACTGCAAAACTGTACCATAAAATCCTAGTTTTAAAAAGACAAGGAAGAAAAAAAAAACAATACTGGAGATCTGACATCACAGAGACCAAATTTAGATTGACACCCTTTTCCCAACGCTATCAAAATGTATTGGACAAAAATGATCTTAAGCTATACCAGTACACTCACTGTTGTGAAATGAGTTTCTTCCTGTGACCCTTTCCCTGTGCTATTTGGGGAAAAACAGCCTGAGAGATTCTAACCCCAACCCCTACCCCACCCCCAAACCTGAGGAACTACTTTGGCCCCACTTTTCTAACCGAGCATGCGTGCTACTTTTGCCAGGTAGAATGACATTTCGTGGGTAAACCTGGTTTGATACTTTTTGTCTGGTTCTGCCCTGCAACCTGCCCTGTGATTGGTAGGCACCTTGCAGGGACGGGTTAGTAGACTTTGTCAACTGCAGAAAGGGACTGGTCAGTCTGTGGCCATGACGGGCATGCTCTGCCTTGAAATAAATGGGCAATGAGTTTGCGGACTGAAGCAGCCAACCCAGTGAGGGCTGTAGAGGATGAGAGAGAAATAGACAGGAGAATAGAGAAGCAGAGTCAGACGGAAAGCAAGGAATGTCCTAAAAGAGCTGAAGACAGTGAGAGGCCTGGATGGGGCTCAGCAGCAGAGGTGGTGGCAGTAGGCCTGGAAGGGGCCCAGCAGCAGAGTGGCCGTGACAGTTGGCAGGCCACAGGGGGCCCCTTCCTGAGGAGGTCAAAGAGAATCCTCCTCTGGGGTCCAAGAAGAAGCCTGCGTGGCCCAGAAAAGCTGAGCGATGGCCTAAAGGAGCATCTAGCTAACGGCCCTGTGGACTTCTCTTCCAAAGTGACCCCCCTTCACCTCAAGAAACTCAGCGTTTCTGTCCCACCCTGTGCAAACAAATGGAAAAGCTGAGAGAGCTGCCCTGCGCTGTAGAAAGGGAGACGTCCTGACTTAAATCCCAAGTTGTTCCCGGTTCTCCATAATAAAGCTCCTCACTTTAAGCACAGGGTGGGAGTTGTGGGTGGCCACTGCCATAGGCTATCATATGCTTTGGGAGGGAAAGTTGGTCTCAGAATTTAGAAGGCTGAAGAAAGGAGGTATGCCTGAACTCTACCTTCATGGGAATCAGCTTTGGCTTAATTTGCATTATTCTCCCTGAAATCAGACAGATTCTGATGCTCATATTACTACTCCCACCATTACACAAACCAAATTCAAAATGTAAAATCAAGGAATAGATATAAGTAATTGTTACTGGGTATCCACTATGCAAAGGTATAATGCTAGGCACATAACATGGTCACCTATCAAACACTATAGGTAGTGTTAATGATAAGGGAACTGAGGCTCTGCAGCTATTTGGTGACAGCACTGAGACTGAGCCAAGTCGGTGTGAAGCAAAGCCAATTTTATTTCCACAGTAGCACACATATGTACAGTAGCACAAAAGTACTTCAAATTTAATAGCACAATATTGGGCAAATTTGCTGCAAAGCCCTTCCAAACAGGACAAACGAGCAAGGATGTCACTTTGAGAACTAAGGTGCCCCTGATCCAAGCCATGGCACTTTTCATTGCTTCCTATGTCTGTGCGAGTGGGGACAGTGACTAAGAAAGGCCACAGAGGAAATCCACTCATGGGAAGTATGGGAAAGAAATTTGGAAGTCCTGTGGGCTTCCTGAAGAACAAGCAAATCTACCTAGGAAGAAGTAGTCTGCATGTTCCTGAGCGCCAAGGCTGGCAAGACTTCGTCGCATGTCCTTTGGACATGGTAGCAGGAGAGGAAGGTCACTGGGAAGGGACATCAGAGGTCTTTGAAAAAGAAGACATTGTGGTTGCCATGACTGGCTCAAAAACAACAACAATGGTGCGGAGGGCGCAGGGCCCAGCAGTGGTTCCTCCTGTGGCAGAGGCCCCGTGAGTCAGAAGCAACTTGTCGGCACCTAGCAACGACAGCAAGCATCATCATCAAGACCAAAAGTAGTCAGCTTAAAACAGCTGTTTTTCAAGAAAGGCAATTCTTTTCACTTAGGGGATGTGGAATCAACAAAGAGTTTGAAGCTGCTTGGAAGAACTCTTTTTGGAAAGTATAAGCTACCCAAACAGTTATGTAACTGTAAATGTGCCTCCAAATATGAGGGGGCTCAAGGACCAAAGGAGGCTGGTCGCATCTCTTCATGGGCCCACCAAAGGCTACTGGTGGTTGCTCACTTCTGAGAGATGAGCCACTGAAGGCAGGAACTTTGGGGACTCAGGCAAACGAAGGTGGCTCAGGAAGGGACCTCTCAGGCCACCCCATCAAGTGTTACATAAGAGTGGTTCAGCATGTGGAAGTGAGCTAACGAACAGCAAGCATGAGAGTGTAGTCCTATTCTGCCTTGCAGAGGCCTACTCCCCTACAACAAGGAACGGAGTAACAGCTCTAGAAACTTTCCAACCTCAGAGCTGTACTGAAAAATATAAATCACCCACAATCACAAAACAGATAACTGCTACTGACATGTTGATGTATGCATTCAATTATTTCATTCCAAAGAGGGGTGTGGGCCTGTGTCACAATTCTCGACGCTGACTACTTCTTGTCTGCTGCTTTACTGATCATAGGTACCATCGTCTCAAGCTTTGCACCATGCATTCATTCCTTCCGGCTCTTCTCCAGTGTATGCTGCACCCACCAGGCAAAGTGATTTTCTAAATGCCAGTCTGACTTCATTCCTCAGTTCAAAACCACACAGTGGCTTCCCATCTCATCTCAGAACAAGGTGAGATTCCTTTCAACCAATTTCCCTCATGCCCTCCCAACTCCCGTGGCAAAAACATTACCAACAAAAAACTGTGTCAACCAGTCAATTCCAACGACATCCAGCCTATAAGGAAGGGCAAAGTAGTGCTTTCGCACAGGGTTTGCAAGGCTGCACATGTTTACAAAAAGCAGACCACCCCATCTTGCGCTCATGAAGCTCTTGTGAGTTTGAGCTGCTGACATTTCAGCGAGCAGTAGAGGGCTTCCTGCCACCCGGGTTTCTACCAAGGACACACAGAGTCACACGTTCAACCACATCCTCTGTTTCCATTACTTGACTTGCTATTCACGTTCTCCTGATGATCTGTGTCAGCGATACAGACCCCCTGGCTCTTTCTGAAAGACACGCACGCACGCACCTCTACTTGAAGGCTTATAGTTCTCTCCACCAGGAACAATTTTTCTCCAGTTCTCACAACTGCTCTTCAGAACGCTTCATTTTTTTGGTGTGTGTGTGTGTGTGTGTGTCTATTCAAATGACCCTCAACAAGCTGGATTGACAAAGTGGTTGCAACAGTGGGCTCCAACAAGACGCCAGTTGTGAGGAGGCGCAGGACTGTGTGTTTCATTCTGCTGCACAGAGGTTTGCTCTGAGTCACCCCTCAACTGGACGACATCCAACAATTCAAATGACACTTGGCAGAGAAAACTTCCCTGACCCACCTTCCTCCCCCAAAGCAATCTTCCCTTCTCTTTTGATAACCCACATCATCCTTATACTTTGTTTTTCTACACAGAACTTACCATCGGCTGACAAATCATTTATTTACTATTCTGTTTCTCTGGTAAAAGTTCTGTTTAAAGCAAAGAAATGACCTGTTCTTTGTTCTTAGCATTCAAGGTTATACTGGGGCTGTGTAGACACTCTCTAAGTATTTGTGAGTAAAGAGATGGACAATTAAATCGATCACTAGGATCAGGGTGCATTGAGATTTATATCATCTACATATAATTCAATTATCACAGAATGCATTCTTGTTACAGAATATTTCATTATATACAAAACTCCCAAAATCAAACTCACTGCCATTGAGTTGATTCTGACTCGTAGCCACACTACAGGACAGGGCAGAACTGCCACTGTGGGTTTCAGAGACTAGAAATCCTTACAGGAGTAGAAAGCCTCATCTTTCTCCCTTGAACCAGTTGGTGGTTTTGAACTGCTGACCTTGTAGTTAGCAGCCCAGTAGGCAACCACTACACCAAGAGAGCTCTGGTGTATGTATCTACACACGAAGGTAATTTTTAAAGTACTGCTACTCTAGAGGAACTCTTGAGTCAAAATCACCTTGCTGGCAAGGGTTTGGTTTTGGGAACTAGGATTCCAGTCCATACATGCATGGGTTTATTCCAAAGAAAATATGCTTAAACATGCAAGTGATCAGTGGGTGGCTGCGGCCAAGTTCCCTCAATAGTACACTAGCCTTAGTCTCCTAAGACGAAGACTGTTAAATTCCAAGCAAAGAGGTCAGCTCAGAAGGTTATGGCAACTGTTTGTGGCATTCCAAAGGAGTGATCTTGATAAATTTTCACAAGGGACACCGGATGATCATGGGGCGAACAGAAAGAAGTGCTAAGAAAATGGAAACCAGCATTAGTAAGGGAGAGGCCAGGAAAGTCGTGCCAGAGAACATTTTCCCATCACAGCAATGCATTTGCTCATTCTTCAAGAGTAGCAAATATTGTCCTTTTGCTCTGATCTTGCCCTTTCAGACTTTTTGTTCCCCACACTCAAAGAATGCTGAAATGGAACAGGATTTGAGTCTCTAGGGGATGCTAAGACAGCCATTTCAATGCAAGATACATTTAAAAATGCAGATTTCTTCAGGGAAGGCTCTGAGGGATGGAAACACCACAGTCAGAAAGTGCACAGACATACATGGAGGACACATTGAGAAACAGTGGCTTCATATTTATTTTTGTTTAATGAAGTTTTGTATGCCTTTGTGGAGCCCCGGTGGCATAGTGGTTTCATGTTTGGCTTCAATCTGCAAGGTCAGCCGTTCAAAACCACCAGCTGCTCCTCGGGAGAAACACGGGCTTCCTAGTCTGTAGAGTTCATTTTGGAAACTCACCGGGGCAGCTCTACGGCCCCATAGGGTCACTCTCAGTTGGTATCAACTCGCTGGCAGTGTGTGTTATGCCTTTGTAGCGAAACTTTTTGAGTTAACCTCCTCAGCTCTTTATGCATTAAAGATGTTAATTTTTAGAATATGGTATGAATATTCCTTCCTTAACATGTCTTTAAATTTTGTGAATGTCTCACACGTTTGTATTTCTGCAGCTAAATCAATCATTTTTCCATGTAATTTTACATTTAAAATAGTCCATCTGTACACAACCGACATGCCATTATTGGTGCTCTCTGATTGGGTGGTGCCTTAGCTAGCTTTGGTTTTATGTTGATTATAAGAGGGTGCTTCAAATGCCTGTGGAAAATTTCTATTACCATAACTCCATTTTCCTCATGAACTTTTGGAAGAATCATCAAATATTTCTTTTCTTTACTAAGTGTGCATACTTATATAAGGAGAAACCGGGCTCTTCTACTATTTGGTGATATTGTTCTTCAAATTGTTTCTACTCCAATTTGAAAATACTTTATTTCATTCATCTGTAATTTTAGTTCATAAAGTGCTACTTTAATTTTATGGCCTTCCCATTCCTAAAATAACTTTCCTATTGCCATTTGCTAACTAATTCCTTCCTTCCCCTAATGAATTGAAATGACATCATTATCACCACCATGACTTTTTTCTGGGCTTCAGCTGCTTAATCTTTAGCCATTATCATATGGTTTTAATTATTACAGGCTTATTCAAACCATCTAATGCATGGCAGTATAATTCTAACTTCATAACCCTACTCTTTCAGAAATTTTCTTTTAAACTGATTCTTCTAGATCAATTTCAGAAAAGAAGAAAATGTTAAGCTCCCATGGTAGGGCAGTTTTCTAGAGAAACAAATCCAGTGACATTCATCTATGTACAAGAAAGAACTTTATCTCAAGGACTTATTTATCAGTAAAAGCATCCCAACTCTCTCTAACTCAATCCCCAAGTCGATAGTACTCCTTAAGTACCTCTTCAGACTCAAGTAGCACCTTGCTGGTGAACTGGGAAGCAGAAGATCGCAGAGCTGAGCAGACCCAAGGTCAATGGGAACTTGACTAGGTCCTGGTGGCTCTGAGGGTAGGTGGCAGAGGCCAAGCAAGCAGGAAGGTGAAGTAGCAGAAAGAGAAGCAGTTCCCCGAATCCCTCACTCTTGTGACAGCTCTGGCTCCACCCACGGCCAGGTATGTGTCTAAGTTGACACAATCCCTACCTACTACAGCTCCCCGATGCTACTCTACTCCTGATTCAAAAGCATTGGTTAGGATTTTTATTGGAATTGCATAAAATTAATGGATTTGTGAAAAATACAGCTGAATGTTCTTAAGCATGCTTAAACTCTACTTACTTAAGTTTCTTTATGTTGTGCTGTAAAATGTTTTCCTTAGAATAATTTCTTGTCCCCACCCCCCGTCAGTCCTGGGGTTTTGGGGCTTGGCTCAAGGGGAGTCCTTCTGGGACATGGTGGTACAGTGAATGGTATGACCCTTTGCTGGGCATGCCTACATAGTAGGGTATGCTGGGCCCCTCTAGGGTTTCCCATTTGGGCTCTAATAAATTTCTTCCCTTTTGCTTAAAAATAAAATTTCTGTGCTTATTTTGGTGTTTCCTTCTAAATATTTAAATTTTCTCCATTAGTAGCTTCTAATTTGCTATTGCTATAATATTAAAATATTCTCAATTCCAGTATGAAAAAGCCTCAAAAAATTGATGGAAAAATTCTGTTATCTTTTTATTTAACTTTCTTTCTGTGAAATTTTTGAAGCCTTCTCATAGATTTTGTTTGTACCAGTTATATGTCTCATAGAATTTTCTTAGATTTTTTTAAGTAGAGAGACTCATACATGAACAAGGATAAATCAAGTTGTCTCTTCCAATGATTATACTCATCATGTGGCTGCTTTCTGGTCCTAGCTATCTTTTATTCCAGGAAAAGCCTTCCTACCTGGATAACTGTTGGTTTGTTGTACCCTTTGCAGAAATGGAAAATATTTAGAAGAATTTATTCAGATGATCTTTCACTCAAGACTCAGTTGGCAAAAAAAAAAAAAAAAAAAAGACCCAACATGATTAGATTCTATCTAGGCCAGGCCAAGTCAACCCCGCAGAATAAGACGGCAGTCTTGTGGACCCACTTTATAAACAAACAACACCAGCAATAAAGCTATTCTGAGCATGCTAAGATAAAATACTGCCATTCATTTAAAAAAGAGCAAGAAATGGTATTTCCTTGATCAGAGAGCGAAAAGTTCAATGAATATTTATTTTTAAAATCAAGGAAGAGTAATCACTGAAGGTTATAATCAATAATCTGATGTAACTACATGACTGAAACGAGAAGGCGATGACTTGTCTGAAATTGATTGGTCTGTATATCATCCTGAGGGCAATCTGAGTACAGCATCTTGTCATATAAAGACCCTGGACATAAAACCCAAACAGGAAGCACAACAGGTTTGCACAGTGATTCTACACCAACTCGATTTTCAGTTGCTGGCCTTACTTTAGAGACCAAGCTTCTTCAGTGCATTCCCCGCAGCTCATTCCTGTAAATGGAAGGCATAAAACACCAGGGCATCGTGCAAAACTGAACTTTAGGAAAAACAGTCGGAATAAGGTCACTTATCAGCACCCCTTTGTTAGAAGAGCAGCGTTAGGAACGCAATGTCGCTAGACACAGTGAAAAGGAAAAATCTGGACCACATTTTACCACTGAGGGAGACACAAATGGGAGAGACTACTTTAGCATCTAATTCAGTAGAGCTGAGCAAGAAGAGCAGGGGCTTAAAAACCAATTCCCTTGGCATATTAGTGTGTTCTCATTAAATTACAACTGACTACAGCACTGATGCATTACAGTATAATAGATTTTTGGGGTGTTGATAGGAAAATCATCTGGATTGGAAATGCCATTACACAGCTTTCTGGAACCCATAATAAATGATCTGGGGATGGAGGGATCATTCTTTTTTCAAATGTACAAAATGGTAGAGAGTCAAGCTTTTTGCTACGGGAGGAAAACCATCCACACCAAGGAAAGATATAAAATGGGCAGTGATGTTCAAGTCAGCAGTGACAGGTTAGCATGCACAACTGACATAGCAGATAATGGGAATAGCCTTCTCCAGAGGCCTGCAATACTGGGGGGTGGGAGTGGGGTGGGGTGCAGACTTAAGGTAGGCCACAGAAAATTCTGCAATCATCAGACAGCTTCTGCTTTGACTGGATGAAACTCGCATGTATCAGCATATATAATTAGATTCATTTCACACCGCCATTCAAGCGAAGTCGAGTCAATCTCTCTTCATTACGAGGGAGGGAGTTACAGCTATACCTTCACCTCGGATTATACAGATTTCGGCTGTAACTCTAAATGGTGTTCTCAAGAAAGGTCACACGTTAAAAAGAGCACATACCCCTCCCCGCCTAAGAAATTGATTAAAAGCAAACTCTCCAACCACCAGAACAGTTTCTCCTTGGGCGCCCCATTCCCATTTGTCTGGTTTCTTTGGGCAAATGTTGACTTAAGGCGCACATTCCTCAGAGTTATTACTGTTGGCCTGATCATCCCATCTAACTTTTGGCTGAAAGGTGGATTCTGGGAATATCTTCAGGTTCAAGTTTAAAGATATACTTTTTGAAGGTTGAAAACTTTAGCCTTCGAGTCAGAGTTAAATCATAGCAGACTCCTATTATTTGCTAGTATAAAAAACAAAACAAAATAATATCGACACAATAGAAGCTATGTGGAGCATAACAAATTACAGATAACATTGCAAATTCCAAAATCCTTCGTTGTGTTCATGTGGAACCTGTACAAGGACCAAGAGGCAGTCATTCAAGAAGAATACAGAAATAGTCAATAGTTTAAAATTGGGGAAACTGTACATCAGGATTGCATCTTTTCATAATATTTATTCATTTTGTGTGCTGGCCAAATAACCCAAGAAGTTCAACTTTCTAAAGAATGCAGCATTTGGATTGGCGGAAAACTATTTACAACCTACAATATGCAAAGGACACAAACTTGCTGGCTGACAGCAGAGACTTGGGGCAGAAGACTGAGGGACTACAGCCTTTAGTTTTGTCAAACCTCAGCATAAAGAAAACAGAAATCTTCACAATTGTGCATCCTAAGTTCTGATGAAGGTGGGGCGATCGACACTGTCAGAAAGAAAACAGAAATCTTCACAATTGCGCATCCTAAGTTCTGATGAAGGTGGGGCGATCGACACTGTCAGGGCTTCACAAACAAACACCCACGGAAGCAGCGACAAGGTGAGTCTGCTGTAAGAAGCCCCTTGTTGTCTCTTTAAAAATCATTTTATTAGGGGCTCATACAACTCATCACAGTCCATACATACATCCATTGTGTAAAGCACATTTGTACATTCATTAACCTCATCATGCTCAAAACATCTGCTCTCCACGTAAGCCCCTGGCACCAGCTCATTTTTCCCCCTCCCTCCCCGCTTACCCCTCACTCATGAACCCTTGATAATTTATAAATTACTATTTGATCATATCTTACACTGTCTTTAAATGGTTTTTCAAAAGCAAAGATCTTACTTTGAGGTCTAAGGTACACCTGACCCACGCCGGGGTATTTTCAATCACCTCATACACATGCAAACGCTGGATAGTCAATAAAGAAAAAACTGACACCTTTGGGTTTTACTGTTGATGAAAACTATCGAATAAACCATGGACTGCCAGAAGAACGAATAAACAAACCTTTCTTGAGAGAGGGGCAGAAAGAATGCTCCTTACAAGTGACGGGGCGGGACTTTGTCGCATGGACTCTGGATTTTGCCAGGAGGAACCGGCCCCTGGAGAAGACCATCATGTGCCGCAAAGTAGAGGATCGGCACAGAAAGCCCCAGGAAGACCCTCCCCTGATAGGAACGGACACAGTGAGTCCAACAAGGGGCGCAAGCATCGGAAGAATCTGAGGATCAGGCAGGACCAGGCGGACCCTCGCTACGTTCTTTTATGTAGGGTCGCTATGAGTTGCAATTAACTAGACAGCGACTAACACCTATACCAGCAATAAACGGTTAGACACTCTGCCAAATGGCAGCCGGGGTTCTTTAATATTATATTGCTTTCTACTAAAATAAATGTTTTTCCTTATGGTAAGAAAGACATCACCCAGGCCTCAAAAACAATGATGGTTTTGAAATAAGCAAGTTGAAGAAATAGATGCAACATACACATACTGCCCTTATGAGAGTTTAAAACTTTTAACCCAGCGTCACGACACATATTTAAAAGGCAAAAAACATGCATGCCTTGAATGATAACCACGGATAGACAACTGGATTGCTTTTTAAGGCATGTCTCATTCTAGCAAAACACTAATACCGACGCTGTGCTCGAAGCTCCTCTCAATTTATTAAATACAGTATGTAAAGGCTAACATACAGGCACAAACACCTCGAGGTTCAAGGAGAACCAAAGGCCACGTGTGGAGAATGGAGCTCTTGATAAGAAGGCAATGTGCACTAGGAGCACATTTCACATGTAAGTCAGATGTGGAGCCAAACATCAAACCGTTGAAAGGATCAACGCAGACCCATGTAACACTTGAGATCATGGAGGCAAATGTTAATATAAAACCCCAAATGGTCACAGTGTTAATATAAAGCCTATTAAATCCTTGTTTCAGAAGCTTGTCTGGCTATATTGATTATGCCCCATAAGCGTGATAAAGGTCTATGATGGTTAAATGGAATTTTTATTGAGTGAACAGTGCAGGAATGAAATGGAAAGAAAGCAAAAACCACTCGTTCCAAAGTGCCATCCCTCTGCATCGAGTTAATTGAAGGAATGCAGACTCAAGGACGATGCCACACACCAAAGCCCTGAGGGTCAAAAATTGTATTTTATAGGATTGTCACTGCCCTCACCAGGGCCATCAATTTGGTTATTAAATCGACTCCTTTGGTGTAATGAAGTCATTTCAATAGAAATAAAAAAATGCCAGTTTCAGTGTCATCTCTTCTGAAAATAAATGTGTTGTTCTGTCTTAGAATTCAAATGGCAGCAGCAGGTCATTACTCCGTCCTAGTCTGTTGGCACATTTTAACTCATTTTATAAACCCAGGATTTATTTCTGATCTATCATCTCAGGGAAAGAAAGCATGTTGACGTGAAGGCATTTTCATTTTGCTAGGCTGACAGTGGCAGTCCCTCGGGGGCGAGGCCAACTCAGGCACCACGAAAGCAGCTGTTATGAGCCAAGTTTCCGACCTGTTCATTGCCTTGTGACAGGTCGCCAGTGTAGACACCCACCTGGCAAGCAGTCGACAGATCCATGCAGTCACATCATAAGTCTGAGAATGAGAGGGCTTCCCGGCCCACCCTCCCCTACTCCCCCCTCCCCACCTCTTTTGCCCCCGTTCCTTTGAAAGAACTCAGCTAGGAGACAGAAGAGCCAGAAGACAAAAACGTCAAAAATGCATAAACATTAATCACATAAAAATTAATGGTACCTTTCTGACAAAAACAACAACACAGCATATAATTTTTTTGGGGGGGGCCTTATAAATAGCCAGTAGAAAAAGCATTCATTTGTTCTTTCAATAACTATTTACTGAATTGTCTTTTGTGGCAGATGCTGGGGAAACCGAAGGAAGCAGGATAAAATGTCCTGTCCTCACCAGAGGAGAACTAGGAATAAACAGCTGTCAATTAATGATCAGGTGCTAAAAAGTAATCAAAATGGGGCCGTGTAACAGTGCGTTAGGAGAGTGGATATTTATAGGCAGTTCTAAGTAAAGGACTCAACTCCAAACAACAATCACGGATAACTTTTTTGGTGCAACCTCCTGCCAACAAGTCGATTCCAATTCATACCAGCCCTAGATTAGGTTTCTGAGGCAGTGGGTCTTTCTGGGAGCAGGCAGCTTCATCTTTCTCCCAAGGAGTGCTGAGTGAATTTGAACTGTCGACCTTGTGGTTAGCAGTGCAACACTTACCCAACGGCGCCATCAGGGCTCAAAGTCTTTGTTGAGGGAAAATTTAAATTTAAATGACAAGTAGTATCAAGCAAACAAGTAGTCCAGGGGAAGGCCATTCCTAGAAGATCACAGGTAGTAGGAGATGCTGACACTGGAATGAAGTTCCGAAAAGCAGGCCAGTTGGCTGGAGCTTAGTGAACAAAGTAAAGCCCACAGCAGAGAAGGTGTTCTCCAAGGGCAAAGTCATCTCAAAATCAGCAGCTAGACAGGGGGGGGGGGGGACTATGATTAAGGGGGTGGGGGGAGTACTGTAACCAATGATCTAATCAAGGGAACTCACTTTTGACCTAGCAATGGCCACCAGGAAATTCATCAACAGGTAGGAATATAAACAGAGAAATTTCTGAGTCAGAAAGGTTCAGCATCAGGGTTCTGGGTGAATCAGTACTTTCAGTCACCACAAAAGCATGTGCTAAGTAAGATCAATATCGAGGGTCAACCTGTCTGGACGAGGGGGACACCAGGAAATGGTAAATGACAGCACTCATAAAGACTGTTAGCTAAAAGTGGATGAGGGGCGATGGAGGATAACATAAGATACGGGCATAATAATCTATAACTTATCAAGGGTTGGTGAGCAAGAGCCAGTGAGAGAGGGAGAGGGGCTCAAGTGGAAAGAGAATACTTTGAAAATGATGAAGGTGGCATATGTGCAAATGTGCTTGACACACTGGAGGAATGTAAGAATTGTGTTAAGAGATGAAAGAACCCCCAATAAAAGTACTTTTTGAAAAAAATTAACTAATGTAATTTGAGAATTTGTATAGAAATTATCAAACAGGAACATTGTCTACTTTGTATACTTTCACAAAAACACAATAGAAGATCATGAAAAAACACAGCACTCATAAGCGAGCTCTGGGCAGATACGAATGTTTCTGAACATACTTACCCTAATCCTTGCTTGACCTACACATTTTTAAAGGCCCAGAAGTTGAAATAACAATAGAAAGAGTGGCTGCCAAGGCCACTTGTGTACAACCAAGCACATTATGAGATTTGGTCCCTTGGTTTGAGGGTTTAGCATCATGGTGTTTTGAGACATCTCCGTCCATTGGCCTAATATGTTTCATGTTCCTGTTCTACCTCCGAGTTCAATATGGAATCCTTGAGGTCCAAAAAGCTTGCCAGCAGCCACCCAAGGTACAACTGTTCTCTACTCACCTGGACAAACAGAGAAGGACAAGCAGGAAGAGGAGGAGGATACAGAATGTGTGCCTAATTGCATCTCCATGCACCAATTTGCTATGGAACCAGAACTGGATGATGTCTGGCTACCACTAGTAAACATGTTCATCAAAAATGTTGTAACAGAATCCTGATCACAAGGAAGGAGATGTACAGCAGAACTTTAAATTCTCATGGATGCCAGGTTTCCTGACACCATAAAGGCTGGATGAGCCTCTCCCCTGGCACTGTCCTTTAAATTTTAATTAAAAAAACAGTTATCACCCAAAGTCTTCATAAAACCAAACAATAATTTAACTAGTAAAAAATGTCTGCCTAGAGCATTATGCTCTTTTAAGAACTATTTAAATGAGATGGAAGTGATAAGCAACTGGATTTGACGGAATAAAGCTGTATGGTGCAGTGAGCTATGTTAGTGGGGAGGACCGAGGCAGGAAAGGAGGGCAGGAACAGGTGTACAACTGGAAGAATGTCATCAGCCACTGAAGCGTTTGTGTAGAATGGTTGGGCTGGTGTAGGTTATGTTGTGTGGAATACTCTAAAAACCAACAACAAAAGATTTTTACACCACGAAGTTAAATGGAAACAGCAAATACAATAAAACACCATCTTCCTCACACACACACAAACAATAAAAAACACCAACTTCTTTTTTTTAATACTACTTCCATATTTTATTAGCCTTTTGTATTGGTTTTCTATTGCTGTGAAACAAGTTATCTCAAATTTAGCAGCTTTAAAAACAATAGCCATTTATTTGTTCCCGGGTTACAGTTCTGTAGAGTATGGCCGAGGTCTCTGCTAAGTTTAGAATCAGTGCATCCGCAGGCTGTGTTCTTTTTTTTTTTTTTAATTAATCTTGTTATTGGGGCTCATACAACTCTTATCACAATCCATACATACATCAGTTGAGCAAAGCACCCTTATACATTCGTTGCACTCGTCATTCTCAAAATTCGCCTTCCACTTGGGTTCCTGGAATCAGCTCGGTTTCCCTTTTTTTCCCCCTCTCCCTCCCTTCCCGCTTCCCCCTTCCCCCTGCTCCCTTAATAGTTTATAAATAACTATTTTATCTTATCTTACACTGCCCGGCACCTCCCCTCACCCAACTCCCCATTGCCCATCTCCCAGAGAGGAAGCTACACATAGATCTCCAAGATCGGTTCTCCCTTTCTACACCCCCTTCCCTCCTGGTGTTGCCACTCCCACAGCTGGTGTTGAGGGGTTCATTCGTCCTAGATTCCCTGTGTTTCCAGATCCCTACTGCACCGCTGTACTCAGGTATAACCAGGTACGCAAGGTAGAATTGGGGTCATGATATTGGGAGGGAGGAGGCGTTCAGGAACTAGAGGAAGGTTTTGAGTTTCATTGTTGCTACACTGAACCCTGAGTGACTCATCTCCTCCCCACTACCCCTCTGGAAGGGATGTCCAGCTGTCTACAGATGGGCATTGGGTCCCCATCACGCACTCCCCTCATTCACGGTGATGTGACTCACCCCCACCCCCTGCCTTTGTTGTTTGAGACCTAACACCATCTTCTTAAAATAGAAAATTTTGCTACACTTCACACATTTGCTAACATCACAAAATAAATCAGTATTTTGAAAACCAAAGAATTATTACTTCAGTGCCCAGATCATCTCCCTTCGTTAGCAAGCACAAAGTTGCCTTTAAGCGTAAAAGCATCTACTTCTAACGTTCAACCAGGCTGCAATCTAAAAATGTAATACACCTATTGAAACCGAATAAGCTCACCTTACTTGAAAGGCAAACTGCACTTTCTGCATTGAAAGATCCCCAGGTGTACCGTGCATGTTACGAAATGTTTAACAAGACTCTCTGCAGTGGTGCCTTCATGTTTAAGTCCCTGAACTATGCTTACTGCTGGTGCACAGATACGTTGTTTTTTTTTTCTATAGAAGCTTCTTGGTAAGGCACTAACTATTCATTCTGAGGAAAGAGGAAACAATAATAGAGTAAGAACACAGTGGAAATCAAAGGTCGGTAAGTGTTGATGGGAGTAGAAAGCCCAGTCTTTCTCCCACGGAACTGCTGGTGGTTTTGAACTGCTGACCATGTGATCACAGCTCAACTCCTACATACAGCAAGGTGTCTTCATTTAAATCCCACCTCTAGCACTGACTAGGTATGAAAGCATGAGTGATAGACTTCCCCTGGCTCAGCCTCAGGTTTCTCCCCAGCAAAATGGGATTGCCACCTACCATCAGGGGCAGGATCCCTGGTGGCACAGTAGTTAGTACTGGGCTACTAACCGAATGGTCAGCAGTTGAAAACCACAGCCCTGCTCCTTGAAGAAAGACGAGGTTCTCTAATCCCGTAGAGTTACGGTCTGGGACACCCACAGGGGCAGTTCTACCCTGCCCTGTAGGGTTGCTAGGAGTCAGAATTGACTGGGTCGTAGTGAGTTAGTGAAACCCTCAGAGTGGGAGCAATGTGAAGAACGAAGGAGGTCAAACAGGCGTGAAGACTGATCAAACTAGTGTCACTGGGCTGCAATCACACCACCAGTAGAGCAAGTGAGGGCAGCAGGTGACAGGCACAAATAGGAAAAGTGATACATTTCAGGTTCTAATGATTAACTACAATGTAAATGGTACCCCTGAGTTGCTGAATCCACAGGCCAAGAGCTTTTGTTTTACATACATAAAGGAACAAAAGTTAAGAGAGCTTCCGTGCCGATCACAGAGCTTAAAGGCAGGCAGGAAAAGGGCTACATCGTGTGGTATACATTTTGAGAGTACTTTCATGAGTAAGAAAAACCACTGGTGCCCAGTGGCGAAGAGCTGGGCTGCAAGGTCAGCAGTTCAAGCCACCAGCCATTCCTTGGGAGAAAGACAAGGCTTTCTGCTCTCATAACGAGTCAACCAGTCTCAGTGCCCCACCTGGGGAAGTTCTGTCCTGTCCTAGGTGGCTAGGAGTCAGAACAGACTCGAAGGCAGTTAAGTTTTTCCAGAAAGAAGATCCAATCAATGTTTACTACAAGGCAGGTGGGAGTTCCTGGGTGGTGGACATGGCCATCATCTTCAGTTATTGGCCAAAAAGCTGGAGGCTGGGGTCTACCCAGGCTGCTTCGGAAGAAAGGCCTGGAAACCTACAGTGACTCACAGGGCCCCCAGAAGTTGCACACAAGTCCATGGCTACTGGACTTGGTTATTCATTTGACCCGTGAGAAACCCCAAGGCAAACAAACCAGCCAGCAACTTTGGAGCTAGAACCATGAGTCAACGCTAGGACAGGAATGACGAATGCCGAAAAGGACGTCCAGTGCACAGCCAGATTGCTCCTTAGAAGCAAGAATGGCAACCCTTTGTCTCCCACATGTTGGCCATTAGAGAGAGCAGTCTGTGGAGAAGGGCATCGTGTTTGGTAGAGAACAGGGCCCTTCAACAGGACAGACTCACGCAGTGGTTGCTGCACAGGCTCACCCACAGGAATGTGTGTGCGGTGGTGCAGGACTGGGCAGTATCTCGTTTAGTCGTGACACAGTTGCTATGAGTCAGAACCACTCTAAGGCACTTTACAACAAAAGCAACAATCACATTCTTTTACTCAGTTAATTACTTATTGATTGCTAAAGTCATGCTCTAAAGATACCCGTTTCCATACTGTAAAAGGAATCAGTGCCTGAACACAGAAATGCTCGTGCCAAGAAGTCTCCTGATAAAAGTTATGACATGTTCACCAAACTTGACAATCTCAGTTGATCTTGGCTTCCTACAAGGTAGCAAAGCTTCCTTTTATTCTAGTAATTGATAAAGTGAACAGAACATCTGGATTGCTGGTGTGCTGACATTTGTAACCACAGTCAATCAAGTCGCTCATCATCGATGATTCTAATATTTACATACTTTAAGAATTTTCTTAATCAATCCTTAAACTGCCATTTTCTAAATTTTCACCTAGGATGTCAAGCTAACCCTTCTGTAAATAAGTTAAACAGTTCTTGTCCTTCAGTCAAAATGATTCACTTGCAGAAGACAATTTATGTTAGAAACTTGGGTATTCCTCTACAGCTGAAGGAGAGACAGGCTGAGATGAAAAGCAAAACAACTCAGCAGTAAGGAGCTGACTGAACAACACAGTATCTAACACAGCACTCATTTATAGTCCATGTTTTGGAGTATCATTCAAAACATATGCAAAGTATCTATCTGTGCCTTGGTCAAAGATTTCTACGTTGAGCAAGAGAACATGGAATAACAGTGGAGGAGGTCCAGGCCCATGATTCAGCACCATGACGGCGTCCAAGAGTTTCAGTAAAGACAGCAAGAACACGCACCGTGGATTCCAAAAAGGCCTTTGCCAGAGGCCCAGTTGGTGATGTGAAAAGGCAGACCCACATGCATGTAAGCAATCTCTAAATCTCGTGACTAATAAGTGGCAACACTTGTTGGACAGGAGAGAACAGAAAAAAAACCCACTAAATCAATATGCAAATGAACACCACTGACTCATGCCAATTTCCTCTGTCTGAGTGAGAAAGAGGAACAAATACATAATTTGGGAGGGGACCAAGCACTCTGGAAACAGTCATGGCCAGAGAGGGCTGTCAAATGAACTGCTCAGCACAGCTCCACGCCTTCCCCAGGGCTCGGCAGGCCTTGTCACTGAATGGAGAAAGGTATGGAGCAGCAAGATTTGCGTGGGAACTGAGCGCACACACACTTTAAGGCAGGCGTCCTCAAACGATGGCCTGTGGGCCACATGCGGCCCGCCGAGGACATTTATCAGGCCCGCCGGGTGCTTTTGACCCATTTGTTTTTTTCACTTCAAAATAAGATATGTGCAGTGTGCATAGGAATTTGTTCATAGTTGTTTTTTAAGTCTAGTCTGGCCCTCCAACAGGTCTGAGGGACAGTGAACTGGCCCCGTTAAAAAAACTGTTTGAGGACCCCTGCTTTAAGGTATGTTATCTGTCTCCTGAGCTTTTTTTAATACTACATTTGATAATGATACAACGGTGAACCCCTCTTTACAGGGTGCTTTTCAGATAGGCAAAATCATAAATCAGGGTCCGAGCTTCTACTGAACAGCATGACGATCCACAGCACCCTACCCCCACAGCTTCCTCGGCATGCTCAAAGCACGGAGGCCCAGGGATAAAAATGATGGCTCTACAACATCTTAACCATGAGTGACAAATGGTACGACCAGTGTGGAGAACAGCATGATGCTTCCTTACAGTGTTGGAAGTGGAAGTACTGCGTGTTCCAGCCATCCTACTAGCCGGTGTGTATATCCAAGAGGAACAGGAGCCGTGGCACACACAGAGACAGGCACAACCATGTTCATCACGGTACCAATCACAATGGAAAAAAGGAAAAGGGAGCAAGCACAATGCGCACCAACAGCCGGATGCACACAGGTTCTCAAATTTTTATATTCCTTTGAAATTTTCCTTGAGCTTGGAGCTCAAAAGATGCAAGATCAAGGCTGGCGGGAGGAGAGAGGAAGACTTCCCAATGACAGTCCCCTAAGAAAGTCCTTGTGATCCTTGAGGAAGGTGTAGGAACAATGCTTTGATAGGTCAGCCTGTGTCCTTTAAGAAAATATGTCAAGATTTCCCCCTTAGCATTCATGAAAAAATGCTTGTGATCATTAGCCACGGAAGAGATGCAAATCAAACAATGACACAGCATCACACTCTAGAATAGTGAAGTTAAGCAAGCAAGCAAACAGTGCAAATGTTGGTAAGCATACAGAGAGATTCAATGGGAATGCTCACACACTGAAAATGGGACTATAAACTGGTGGTGCAACCACCGTGGAAAGTTGTGGTAGTTACATAATCTGGTGTCAACTTGCAAAGTGGTGGAGTCTAGCCTGTCAATCAGGACACAGCTTGATGAACTCATTTGGAGGCGCCATGGAGATACATAGCTCATCAGAAGCCAGATATACAAGGACTCTCTGTTTGGTATTCCTGATGATAAGTCTGATGGAGCTACGCTGCTGCTGCCAGAGCCCTGGAACTGGAGGAGCCAAGTGAAGACCTACACCAGCACTGAGCTGCTTCCACCACCACTGGATCCACAAGACTTTCCACCCACTGGCCTGTGATCTTCCTGCATTCGGCATCACTGCAGGGCTGCATGAGTCTAAAGAAGAATTTATAGTCTGGTAACGGTCATATAGGCTAATATTGAATTTATGGACTTAACCTGGTCTGGGCTGGGATGTTTTCTTAATGTACACTTGCTCTTTGACATAAAGTTCTCTCTTACACACATGAGTCTCCCTGGATTTGTTTCTCCAGTCTTCCCGGACTAACATAAAATTGCACGGTGCTTCCTCAAAAAGTTGAGATAAAAATATCGTATGACCTAACCACCTCTCTCTATCTAAATCCTAGAGAAATAAAAGTTGCAATATAAATGAACACACCCATGTTTATCCCGGTAATACTCACAATAGCAAAACACACAAACAACCTAAATGCCCATTTTCCACATATTTACAGTGGAGTACTATACAATATTAAAGAGTACGAAGAAGCTTTGAAATACGTCATAACATGGCTAAACCTGTCTACTTCACCGAGACTATCATTACTGGTCCCCAGGGATTTAGCTGTCCTGGATTTCCTGGGTTTCTAGTTCCTGTCTGTACCAGTGTGCATCCTCTGGTCTAGCCTGATTTGTAAGGTAGAATTGGGATCATGTTGTGTGTGTTGGGGGGAGCATTTAGGAACTTGAGGAAAGTTGTGTTTCATCATTGCTATACTACACCCTGTCTGGCTCATCTCCTCCCTGTGACCCTTCTGTAAAGGGATGTCCAGAAAGGGGAACTGATCACAAGGATCTACACAGAACCCCCTCCCTGGGGGACAGGCAACAGAAAAGTGGGTGAAGGGAGACATGGGTCAGTGTCATGAAAAAAAATTTTTTTCAAGGGTTCGTGAGGGAGGGGATGCGGGAAGGGAGGGGAAAATGAGGAGCTGATACCAAGAATGATAATGGCAACAAATGTAAAAAGTATACTTGACACAATGGATGGATGTATAGATTGTGATCAGAGTTGTATGAGCCCCCAAAATATAATGATTTTTAAAAAATAGTTAAACCTGCAGCATATTGTGCTGAGTGAAATTAGTCAATAACAAAAGAAAAAATATTGTCTGAGATTATTCTTAGAAAAAGTCAAGACATAGGAAACATTCTTTGATGGCTCCCCGTGGTGGGAAGAGAAGAGAGGGGGGCAACGTTGGAAAACACCTTACTCAACCAAATACCTTGGGAGAATGAGTGCCTGGGCCTGGGGAGTTAGAATCGTAGTCTCGAGGGACCTGACGTTCAATTGGCATAATCTAGTTCACAAAGACAATGTTCTACATCCTACTCCAAGGAGTAGAGACCAGGATCTTCCAAGCTTGTAAGCAACCATTTCAGCTCCAATGTACTGGTCTCTCATTGTCCTCTGGGGGCGGAGAGGGGAGGGGAGGAAGGAGGTAAAAACCTAAAACAATTAGTCCAATAGACTAATGGCCCACAAAACACCAGTCTCCACAAGACTGAAACCAGAAGAACTAGAATGAGCCCAGCTACCACAGCCAACTGCTTTGAAAACAGGCATGTTAGATGGTTCTGGATCGGGTGGGAGAAAAGTGTGGAGCCAAACCCCAAATCATCGAAGAGCTCAGGCTTCATGGTCTGACAAGAACTGGAGAAATCACCAAGACTATGGCCCTTAGTCACACTTCAGGTCTGGAACTGAATGCAGCCGTGTTCAAATGATCAACCAGTTAAGGCCCAAAGGGTAGCATTTGCCCAGAGACAAAGTTAAAGGAGGGTTAGGAAAGGGTGGCCTGCGGGGAGCGGGGCAGAGGGGGAAAGGGGAGAATAGTAACAGAAAATTCAGAGAGGAAGTAGGGTAAGTGATGGTACACTGGGGAGACTTGCAATGGTCGAGTTGAAACAATATGGGCATAAATTGCTGAATGTTCAACTGATGATTTGCTCTGTAAACCTTCACCTAATTCACTATGAAAAGTTATTTTTAAAAAAGAAGAATGAATTGGAAAACAGGGATGAAGTGGGATCAGTGATGTTATATTGTGGGGATTATAATCAATAACATGAAACAAAATGCATATGCCTTGTTAAATGAAAAACTAATTTGCTCTGTAAACCTCCACTCAATTCATAATAAAAAGTTGTTTTTCTAAAAATTGAAAAGATTAATAAAGACAGATAAACTCTGTACGGCCTATTTTGTTTTGCATTCAAATCAGCTAAGATTGATCATTTGTATTTAGCTGTGAAACAGGATCATCAATTACTGTAATACTCCATTTGTCAATCACCTTAGGCATGCACGAGTTTACTGTAAACATGGGTCTATATTTAGAGCAATTCACATTTAAAGCACTTTTCATTCAACACACATTTATTAAGTACTTACTGTTGCCAGGCATTCTCAGCGCAGGAGATTCTCAGCCTCTGCCCCTCAAGGAAGGTAGGGAGGAGCCCTGGTAGCGTAGTGAGTAATGCACTGAACTGCTAACTGCAAGGTCATCAGTTCAAGCTCAGCAGCCGAGAGAAAGATGAGGCTTTCTGCTCCTATAAATAAAGCCTCGGAAGCCCAAAGGGGGCAGGTCTACCCTTGCTGATAGGGCCACAATGGGTCAGAATCACCTTGATGGGCTTGAGTCTCAAGGCAGGGGGCGCATCTTACAAACCTGTAAATATTACATAATGGGGCAAGAGCAATCACTGAGGTATGTACAAATCCCAATGGAAACAAAGAAGTGGGAGACACACTAACTCTTCCAGGGGAGGTGAAGAAAGTCTTGCTGGACTACCCAATACTTTGAGTGTTAAAGGGCCAGTTGGTGTTTGGCACATAGACTGCTCGTGACATGAAGAGACTATGGTAGATGCACAGCCTGTCACTAGGAGGTACTTGCCTGGCATGGCAATACCAGACCTGATCAGAAACAAGGAGAGAAAACAAGCAGTAGGCAGAACAGGGTACAAAGGCTCCTTCAGGGAATGTGGGCTTTGACCTGATGAAAACGGAAGCTGTGGAATGTTTTTGCACTGGGTGTTATAATAGTTTTTGTTTCAGGGAAATGATTCGTATTCTACATAACAAAAGGAGAGGCATGCAGCTGGAAGGCAATCGAGTCCAGAAGATCTAGTAAAGGGTTGGCGAGCATCCATTTGCCCACATTTCTATAATGGTCTATCATCACATGAAGATCCTGAAGGTTTACTACACCCATGGTTAAGATGGATTCTACTATAAAGAGGTACCTCTTCTTTCCCAGTCTTATTTGAGTGTCTTCCATTGGAGGGAGCCTTGTAGCACACTGGTCAGACACTGGGCTGCAAACAAGGAGGCACCATTTGCTCTGCGGGAGAAAAACGAGGCTCTCTACTCCTGTGAGGAGGTACAGTCTGGGAAGCTCACAGAAGTAGTGCTGCCCTGTCCTTCTGGCTTGCCACAAACCGGAATCAAATGATTGCAGTGAGTTTGGTTTGGGTCCACCCTGAGAGGTCCAGCTTACAGCACTACACCTATCAATGTTCCGCTGCCACTCAGAGCTTTCAGTGGCTGATTCGTCAGATGTGGACAGTCTATTCTGTCTTCCTAGCCCGTTCTCAGTTTGGAAGCTCCATTGACACCTGCCTTCTAGATCATTATGAAATTACTGACCTGGGAAGAAAAAACATATCACCTCTCATTCATATTTATTTAACAACTTGTAGGATTTGTAATGTGTAAGTACTTAGACATTTGGTATGTAGGCCCTATAAATGTTGGGGGGGGGACACCTGTTTACAGTAGAACAGACCAAAAAATTATGAGAGTCTGTGACAACAGCTAAAATGTATTAAGGGTTTTTATTTGTTAGACATGCAGTTAGGTATTGCTAGCTCAGTTAATCTTCACATCTAAATAGAAGCTAAGGGATAGATTATTTCCCCCAATGTACAGAAGAGGAAACAGACTTATCAGCAACATCGGGTAGCTTTCTCAAAGCTATGCGTTAAGGCAATGACCACAGAAATGATAAAATATATCCCAAGGCAGTCATGCCAAGAGACAAACTAATGTCCAGCCAATTTGAAGAAATAGAACCCAATCTTAAGTAAATGCCTCATTGATTTCTAGTTACCATATTTTCTAGAGACAAAGCAGCAGGAAAAAAAAGACGACAATTAAATATAATCCCATATAAATTTCTTAAAAGTGATTAGGCAACCCTGAGTGTCCCCACGATCCAGATCTAAATCTCGTTAATTTGGCAGCCACCCTCGTTGCAGTCAAGAAATGCCCCCAGGTTAATTTCTCCTCTCCTTTTCCTCTGCTTCTGGTCCGTGAGGGCTCATACTCATGACCTCCTTAGTCTTTTGTTTAGATCTTGGCACACACTTTCCCTGCATAATCTCACCCACCACCATGCCTATTATCTCTATATCAATCACTCCAACATCTGTACTCCAGCACTCTCCGGAGCACAAACCTATTAAACACCTGCACTGGGAAGACGCTCATCAGGCACCCCGAATGCAGCGAGACCCACAGCCAATGTCTTATGTTTGCCAATAGCACCATTAACCATTCTCTTGTTGCTACTGGGCACCACAGAGCCCATGCCAATTCATAAACTCCCTGTGGCAGAGTACATCTGCCCCCCAGGGACTTCTCAGCTGCAATCGTCACAGCAGCGGGTTGCGAGTTCTTTCCTTCGTGGAGGGTCTGGGTGGGTCCAAACCGCCCAAAACTTTCAGTGAGCAGCTGAGTGCTTAAACGCTCCTGCCATTGACACTCCTGAATCATATCCTAAGCCCCTCCAAGTAACTATTTAAGTACTGCTGGCCATCTAGGCTCTACGTCCCAGGAGCTGTCTCTCTGGTAGGGCATGTATCCCTTGCCTCTACATTTTCTGGATCGCCACTGTTTGGAGAGTATTATGGGGCATCAAATCCTTTGGCTGTGGGATCCAGCTCATCCCCACACAGGTCAAGGCAAGACACCAAGACAAGAGAGAGGGGAAGAGAGAAGACAGATGGAAAATGCAAAGAGAAGACGAGGGGCTCCCGAGGATCTCCGAGACCGAGACTATCTCAGACGGCACGGCGTGTGTTCTCCTTGAAGCACGGGCAAATCTTTTTTTTTTTTTACCCCTGAGGGAGAGGAGAAAGAGTGGCTGAAAGGCAGGGGTGGATAGGAAAGAGAGACGCGTGTGAACAGTGAGTGTGGGAAGAGTCCTGACAGTGGGGTGTGCAAGGCGCACCACGAGAGGAAACAGGCAGGGACGGCTGTGTGGAGAACCGATTTGCTCTGGCAACATCAGCTCAAATCACAATCGGGCTAAAAATAAAGAAAGGCATGTAACATCAGTAAGAAAACTAAATTCTGAGACTACCAATTTGATCTCGTGCTAGAAAAGGAATCTATAGAAGTTTCGATGCATAATCAGGAGTGAAAAACACTACTTTTCCCGTAAGAAAAAAAGGTACAGACACAAGGGGCGTTCACAAAGTTTGTGGCAAGTGGAATTTTCTCACAAACTCTGTGAAAGCCCCAGGTGTGGTGTGTGTGTGTGAAAGAGAGATAATACTGGCATGATATTTTTAATTGTAATGTTACAAATTTTGAAGTAATTTTTTGACAGATATATATATATATATATATATTTTAATTCCCGTCCTCCCTCCCCCATGTCAAGCAAACTTACACCAATTTGAAGATAATATATGCCAACCAGGTGTTGGGAACAGCTTAGTTAAAAAAGTGGGGGCAATGTGTGCACAAAGGCAGATATCTGCTATACACAAATGAGCTAAAGCGCTGCACCGCTCTCTCACTGGTGTGCAGAGCATCACCCTCGCATTAAATAAAGACTCCTGAGCAAAATACTGCCGCAGCATCTGCTGCCTAACGACAAAGAAAACCATGGAACCCCGGAGGCCCGTTCCTCTCCGGCAAGCCATGCACCGCTTTTCAGCATCACCCCCACGTCACCACGAAAAAGAAGTGCCTTGGCTTTCAGGTCATCGAATGGCAGTGAGCCACACGTGCAAATAACGGTCTTTGAAACAACTCACTCGAAGTCAGCAGAAGTCAAAAATCTGTATCTGCATTTTAACCTCATCCCATTTTCCTTTTACCATTACCCATTGTAAAGAGAACGTTACTCGACGATACTGTATCAAACAAAACGGCATCTACACCAGGGAGTTTGCCTTCTGTACCTAGCTACTTACAATGAACAGCTTCTCTCTGCCGTTCCCTCTTCCTTCCCATCTCATCCTGTCCCCAGCATTCTCAGTGTCCCCAGAAGCTGTGTTGAAATCTTACTGAGGCCTTGCCTGGTCTTCCTGAACCCTGTGTCAAAATACATTAGCTCTATATTTTTCTCAGAATGTCATCTGACCTGACAAATGAGCAATAAAAATTCTTAACTCCTTTCTCTTTGCCTCTCTTCCTGCTCAAGACTAATGCTTCCACTTTTTTTATAATGGGCAATTTTATTGGCATATAATTTACATACCATACAATTTTTAGTCATTCGATCATATTAAGGAGACTTGTACAATCATCACCACAATCAATTTCAGGGCATTTTGTTCTCAGACTCATGTTGGTTACATCTCCATTTCTCCCCAGCCTTCCCCGCCAGCCACCTAGACAGACACTAGTGGCTCAGTTACTGTCTCTATATTTACCTATCTTGGATTTCATACACAGAAAATCAGAAAAACCACAAAGCAAAACAACAATGACGAAACAAAACAAGAGAAAAGCCTCAGTTGAAAAGAAAGCAGGCAATATTAAAAGTTGAAACTTTTAAATGGACCCAAGGGGAAATCAAAGGCTAACATGTTACGCTTCAACCTAACTACATCTACCATCGTTGACTTTACAAGGTTAGTCGCATGCCTGGACTATGGGCAGAGGGAAGTCATCGGAGACTCAATTCATGTGGGGACGCTGGAAATGTATTCTAGACTTCCACTGTCCTCCACAGCCTTAATTGGGTGTTCACAATTTAAACTCTGATATGGCTCCCTCATTCGTAGTTAGATTTTATTATTTACAATCTTTATAGCACGCAGGCTGGTGTGCTTCTTTCATGTGGACCTGGTTGATGTCTCACTTACATGGCTGCTTCTTTAAGACTCCACATGCTATTTTTCCTGACAGCCAGCACCATCTGGTTTCTTCACCACTTGGCTATTGCACCCCCTGACCACCAATCCCTTCGTGAGTAAGAAGTATGGAGTGGGGCCATGTCTTAGAACTAATGGCTCTTCTACTAGGGCAAGAATTAAGTTCTAATACTTCCACTTAGCCTCAAAACCACACCGTCTCCTGCCTTTTCAGAATCCTTCCAAATACTCTTTACCTTTCCTATGTAATAGACACAACTTTCCCTCAGAACATAGGCATGCTTCTATCTTATAAAAACATCTTCATAAATAACGGCCACCTTATGAAACTCAAGGGCGCCCTGGTGGTAGAGTGGTTGCACGTTGGGCTGAGAACTGCAAAGCCCAAAGCCCAGAACTGACGGCCGTTCCACAGGAGAACGATGAGGCTTGCTACTCACTCCTGTGAAGGGTCACGGAAATCCACAGGGGCAGTTCTACCCTGTCCGACAGGGTCACTGTGAGTCAGCATCCACTGGAAGGCAGGGAGTTCGTTTTGGGTTTTGGGGGGCAGCACTTAGCCTCTTTATGTCTTCTTACTCTCCTTACCCTAACCCAAATTCACTCCTCAGCCCAGAGCAACATGACTTCTGCTACGATCATTACTATCAATCCAAGTTGATAATCTAGAGGTTAGAAGGTGTGTGAGGAGAATTCAGCATAAGCTCTGCTGAAAAAAATAAATGATATCTCTGTTTTCTACAACCTCTAAGTTCTACAGTTATCAGGGCTGACACTAAACATTGGCGTGCCAATTGTTAAATGAACACAAACTTCTCTCTCTCTCTCTCTCTCTCTCTCTTGCGCACGCGCGCGCGCGCGCGCACACACACACACACACAGGCAACAACTTTTGAAAGCATTTGGATCCTTTTGTAATCCTTTATATTTTATATATTTGTGACCGGCTATATTTTCCAAAGATGTCATAAAAGAATCTATCTTCCCACGTGCTGTTCTGTAATGTGACCAGGCCACACTCCAATGAAGGAGCCCTGGGGAGACGTGGTTGAAAACCTCATCTGTTCATTGGTCACCAGCTGCTCCATGGAGCAGCGATACAGCGGTCTGCTTCCGTAGAGAGAACAGCCTTAGAGAGCCTAAGGGGCAGTTCTATACTGTCCAATGCCTATGAGTCAGAATCAATACCATGGCAAAGGGTTGGGTGTTTTGTTTATAATACAAACATGGAGTCTAATCTTTTTCCTCCTTAAATCTCAGACCCCAAACAACCAAACTCACTGACCTTATGGGAGTCAGGGACAGTAACTGAAAGAGTAGAAGAGTCATGATTAAAACAATTTTATGTTAAGAACAGAAAATAAAAAGAAGAAGGGCTCATCTTTCTCCCATGGGGTGACTGGTGGTTTTGAACGGCTGACCTTGAGATGAACAGCCAGGCGAGTAACCCGGGCTCCTTCTTAAGTCCCAGGTCAGTGTTTATTTTGCTTGTGATCACGGGTATGTGGTGGAAGAGACACTGAGTTACTTTCCAGGCTAACTCAGGAATAGCCCTTGCAAGTTCTGGGATTGGGTTTAAGGTGGTTTGTTACATAGAGATCAGAACAGACCTTGGAACTGAAAATGTGGTGCTGCCTTAATAAAATTCCTAAGACAAATGACATGGGCTTTGGGTACTGGGGTGATGGGGAGGAGCTAAAAAAGCCTTGAGACTATGACTAGCAAAAGCTTGATGAGCCTTAGAGAGACTTGCAGAGGCCTTAAGGAAAACTGAGTTAAACATTATTAAAATCTGAACGAAAGAAGACCTTCGCTGGGAAGTGGCAAAATTCTTTAGCAAAACCGTTGCCTGTGGTTAAGATTAAAAACAAATAAACAGAAAATGTTGTTAATGAACAATTACTTGGAGCTAAGTTAATTTCCAAGCAGAAGTTCTACTGGGTCAACTTTTTTTTTCAATCTGTGTATTGTACAGTGCAGCAAAGAAATGAACCCAAGAAGAGTGCATTATCTTCTAGCAGAATTTAGAGGAAATATAAAGAAGATAAATTCCTAGGTTCAGAACAACATCACTTCTCATTCACACGCTCTCCCAGCAGAGGATACACAAAGGAAGGAGTGAAGGAAGGAAGGGAGGGAGGGAGGGAGGGAGGGAGGAAGGGAGGAAGGAAGGGAGGGAGGGTCAGAGGGCATGAATGGTACATGAACACCTGGCCTCAAAGGAACGGTGAAGCCAAGGATGCTTCAGTAACACTGGTTTTCTCCTCTGGCTTCCCCTTCTGGAACTCCTGCCCAGGGCGAGTCTACACTTACCTACTGAAACTAGAGGTTCTAGCAGACACTTTCGCTTTCAATTACTCATTAAAATCTGTTGATGCTCAAACCTCTCTCTCTCTCTCTCTCAAGCATCTCCCTGCAAGAACTGCAGATTCCCATGTGAGTATCTCAGAGAAATCTCAATAAATATATATTTACTGAATAAACATTTCAGAATCCTCTCTACTTCTCACCCCACACACTTTGTGGCCCATGATATACAAATGATACTATGGTATCACTAGCCAATTTAACTATCAGTAACTGATCAGTCCTCTAGGTCTGCCAATCCACTCCAGAGTCCCTCCAAATTCAAATTATCTCCTGTCTAGACTGCACAACCTTCCAAGTTAATCTCTCCATTCCAAACTTTTATACCAGTCCCAAAACCATCTTCTTAAAATAAAATATGGGCCAGGCAGGCTAATCTGCTTTAATAGCTTTCCATGACTTCCTCTCAAAATCTGTGGACACAGCTTCGAAGTAGTTTCTCTGTGATCTCCCTGTAGCCTACCCCACACCATGTATGCCATCCATGTTCACACACTTACACTTCCTGGGGAGGCCTTGGGTGGTGCAAACAGTTAATGCATTGGGCTGCTAATAGTAAGGTTGTTAGTTCAAGTTCACCCAAAGAGGTACCTTGGAAAAAAGGAATGGTGATTGTGGCAGTTACATAATCTCCTGTCAACTTGAGGAAGGCGTAGAGTCTAGCCTGTCAATCAGGTCACAGCTTGATGACCTCATTTGGAGGCACGAAGGAGATAAAAAGCTCAATGGAGGCCAGATACACTCTCTTCTTGGGAGACATTTCCTGTTGCTAAGCCACATGGAGCTACATTGATGGAGTCAGAGCCTGGAGCTGGAGGAGTCATGTGGAGACCCCTGCCAGCGCTGAGATGCTTCCACTGCCACTGGAGCCACAAGACTTTCCACCCACTGGCCTGTGGTCTTCCTGCAGTCGACATCATTGCATGTGTTCCGTGAATCTGAAGCGGAATATAAGGACTGGTATCGGACATAGGGGCTAATATCGGATTTAAGGGCTTGAACTAGAATGGGCTGAGATGTTTTTTTTTTCTGAGATGTTTTCTTAATACACAGTTACTCTTTGATATAAAGTTCTCTCTTACACACATATGATTATCCCTGGATTGTTTCTGTAGTCAACCAGGACTAACTGCTTCTAAGAAATGAGCTGTTAATAACTCCATGAATAAGAGACAAGAAATCAAAGGGAGGGGAAGGGAAAGCTACTTCAGAGTTTGATAAGTATCTTAAGTTATATAATATGAAATTGGTGGTCTAAAAATGTAAACCCTCACCTAATATAAAATAAACAAATTTTTGAAAAACATTAAAAATGAAAAATTCCTATGAAGTACAGTTCTACTTAGGCACCCATGAAGTCCTCACAAGTCAGTTAACTTGGCAGCAAACTAATTTTTCAATTTTTTTGTTTTGTCCTTTTTTTAAGGGTTATCAGAATATTATTGCCTCCTATTTTCTCTTTGCCTAGAAGCTATTTTCTCCTATTATGAATCCTAAGCACTTCACTGTATAGTCATGGAATTCAACGAGTCCTGGAGACACAATAGTTAAGCAATCAGCTGCTAACCGAGAGGTTGGTGGTTCAAACTCTTCAGCCACTGCATGGGAGAAAGATGAGGCTCCCTGCTTCCGTAAAGATGTGTAGCTTTGGAAGCCCTTGCAGCAGTTCTACTCTGTCTGATAAGGTAACTCGATTGAGCGTTGCCTGAACAAAGGCTTTTTTTGGTCTACTCTGTAGCAAATGTGGCAGGCCTATCCCAGGGTCGGTCATTAAAAAAAAATGGATGTGATCGAGGACTTCACCTTCCTCTAGAAGCACACAGCCTAGAAAAAAGGAATGTAAGTAGGAAACAGTGCTTCATAACAGAGGGTAGCCTGCAGTGGAGGCCCATTCTTTGGATGGGACAGAGGGCCAGGACAGGCAAAACGACAGAATACTGTATAATCTTCTATAAAGGCCAGTGTTCTTCATGGAAATGATATAGAAATTTCTGATATGAATATATTTATGAATAGAAAATAAATTTCCACAAAAGACTGAAAAATTCATGGGCCATTTGAGGTAAAAATCATTATCCAGAAAACAGAATTTCAAGAAACATTAACTAAGTAGAGGAGGAGATGTTTTAAGTCAAAATCTACTTAGAGTAGAGCAAGTCATACCACCTAACAGCCCCCGGGATGTACATACTCAACGATCCACCCCTGGCTGGTGACACCCAAGAAAGCACCACTAGGTGGCCAAAGGGAACCCTACAGGACCTTCCCTACAGACCTTCAGATGGGGCGTGTGCTTAATCTTGCAGATGACTACGCTGCTGAAACTTACTATCACCTCTCTGTCTTCACCACTCTCACCCCCTGTCCCCGCTACCCCCCACCCCCCACCATCCCCAACCTACCCAGCACCCACAGGTCCTTAACCTGGATGCGTATGTGCATTAGTTAGATGTCTAGTCTTGAGTCTTCGAGAAAATAACCACGAGCTGAGAAAAACAGCTGAGTATACAAATCTTCCTTCTCCACATTCCCATCTTCTAACACAAACTCCCAGGACTGAGCGCCTATAACCAGAGAAGCACCTCCTACAAGGGCAGTTCTGCCTCAAGAAGAACAGCGGAAGAAGTGACCTGAAGTGATGCTGTGTGGGTTGTGGAGTGAGTGACTCGTGATTTCTGATGCCGGGGCCCTCTACCTCCAGCCCCTGCTATCCTGGGAGGCCTGATCGTCCTCACACATGCAGCGTCTGACTATGAAGAAACAAAGAAGAAATCTAAAACAAGATAGGCAGAGTACAAAACTTTATTATGATATACGATGCTTAAAAAGGAAAAGAAAATAAGAGTGTTAAAACCAGCTTAAGAAGATTTAGTACCATAAAGACCCAAATCCTCTTTATATTAATCTGTATAGTCAACATAATTCAAATCAAAATTCCCACTGGGTTATTTTTCATGAAATCTGATAAAGTGATTCTAAGATTAGTATTATAGAGTAACAAGTCAAGACTCCCAGGAAACTGCAGAAAGGGACCAGACAGATATGTGGACATATCATAGCTACTGTGTAGAAGCCAGAGACAAGGATAAACTGACCAATGGTACTGAGCAGTGGATAAGGAAAAATGTCCCAGAAAACAATGCAAAGGTCAGGCATGGTGTTACAGATACCCCAGATAAGAGGAACAGTCTGTGAATGAACCTTAAAACAAAATGCACTTCATGTTAAAAAATAAAAGATGAAATCTGATCCTAAGATCACATCATATGAAAAATCAACAGGAGATAAAGGATTCAAATGTCAAAAAGCATTTTTGAAAATTCAGTGAGGAAAGTGAGTGTTTCTAAAATAAGATAAATTGGACTATACTTAAACTCCAAAGTATTATTCATTACAAAGTGTCATAGAGAAAGTGTCAACAGGAGTCCTGGTGGTGTAGTGGTCCTGGTAATGTGTTGGGCTGCTAACTGCAAGTCCAGCAGTTTGAAACCACTAGCCACCCTGTGGGGAAAAAGATGAGGCTTTCAACTCCCATAAAGAAAGTGTCAAAATAAGCTGGAAGGAAGTATTGATCACATGCATAATTTATAATGGATGATTATTGAGGCTGTATGAAGACTTCCTGGACCAGTAACAAACGCATACACAAGTTTGGTCAGAAAAACGCACAAGGCATGAGCAGGCATTTCAATGCAGGACATACATTTATAATCTACAAACATACTCTGAAGCTGTTCAAAGTCACTGGGACTCAGAGAAATTCACAGCAAAGCCCTTTGTCGGGACAACTCTGCTGCTAAAGAGCAGGCCGCTTTATTCGTATCTCAGATGGCCACTCCCAAACTTTTAGGACCCCAGGTGCTACTCATTTCCCTGGTACTACTCACTTCCATCATGACTTTGTGAATCACGGCAGGTGTGCCAAATTGACACAACTGAGCTGTCCCACGAGACGGGGTGCTACGTCGTCAAACTCAGAGACCAGTGTTGGAAGGTGGCTGGTTGTGGCTGGGGAGGTTTTCCTGTTTTGTGTCTTCAGTGAATCTACGTGCCGGCATCGGGGTTTACTATGTTCCCCCCTCCGTGCACACTTAGACCAACCCATACACCAATTTACTTAACTCACCCATACTTTGGTTGTGCCAAACTCACTACCTGCACATTTGAGAGCATGTTTGTATGATGCTCCTGAGCAGGCAAAACTAGCCGACCATGAGAGAAACCAGAAGCCTGGTGGCCTCTGGCAAAGTTAAAGAATGCCGAGAAAGAGCCCTTGGGGAATGCCGGGGTAATCCAAATGCTCTAACATTTTCACAGAGGAAGCAATCACACGGGTATTTGTAAAAAGTCATTGACCTGTATATTTAAGATCTCTGCATTTGATTGTATAGCTGAAAAAGAATACTTCGATTTCAAACATTCTTTAGAAGATCACGTTACAAACTATTACATCTCATTCAACCAGCAAAATTAAAGTCTGAACACACCAAAAGTTGGAGAGAGGTTGGAAATCAACGGATTCTCCAGTGTATGTCTGGTAGGCAGGTAAGACAGGGCAATGACTTTGGAAATACATTGTGTGAAATTCCTTTAAGACTAAAACTCTGCATCCTCTAACCCAGGGGTTCTCAACCTTCCTAAGGCCACAGCCCTTGAACACAGTTCCTCATGTTGTGGTGACCTCCAACCATAGAACTATTTTCGTGGCTACTTCATCATTGTAACTTTGCTACTGTGATGAATTGGGTGACTGCTGTGAAAGGGTCCTTTGACACACACACACACACACACACACACACACACACACACACACACCCCAAAGGGTCGCAACCCACAGGTTGAGAACCCCTGCCCTAACCCGCCCATTCCATTCAGAGCTGTACACCTGAGAATCATGCGCATCTCCCACAGAACTCAAGCAGGGGAATGTAAACAGAGGAGATACCTGGAAACAGGGCTCTTTTTAGAAATAAATCAAGTACAATAACTGCAAATATTACTTCCAAAAACTCAAGATGTCTTTATGCTTTAAAGGCTGTCCAGCTTTAGGATACGTTTCTGTTCACCGTATTTGTGTACTGAATTACACATGGAATTAAGGTACATACCAAAGGTGCTATGATGATTTTGTGATTTACAAAAGGCAGAATTTAATTTGTTCGGGGAAGCTGCTTTTCATGGCAATTAAGATGGGCATGTACCTAAATGTTGGGCACTTAAGTTAGACTATCACCAGCTCCAAACTACCCTGCAGTTACAAACTTGAAGGGGATAGATCTATGTGTGTGGAACGATCTCTGGAATACAGGAGGAAGTTCAAAAAGCAAGATGCAAAAAAAACGCATTCCACAGATATGCACACGTACACTTCAATTTCCTTGTTCTCTCCTCAGGAGCTGACACTGCTGCCCGCTGCCAATGCCTCTGAAATTCCCTAATCTCTTGGCTTCTGTAATAAAATTCTGTCCTGGCTTTTCACGATACCCTGAGAGTTCAAACATAACAGGTTCTAAAACAAAACATAGGCTTATAAACAATCATGACCCAGTGGGAAGAGTTCCATAAGAGCAATGCACAGAAGGCACTGTGGACGGGTTATGATCAACTGTGTGTGGGGAGCGAGAGGGAGGGTCCTAGGGACAGAAGACTAGCATCATTCTAAGAACACACGTGCTACTCGGCCTGGCTTACCTAAGGAGCATGCAGGATAACAACTGTGCGCACAAGTCCTGAAGCCAAACACTCTGCTCCTATGGCTTACCAGTTCAACGAAGCACGAAAGAGCAGCCTCCACCTCATGGACCTGCCGTGAAGATCAAACAGAACACCGAACACAGCACTCAGAGAAGTACTTCCGCGAATGTTAGCCTATGTCCCTTCGTGACAAAAACACTCAACCAACTAGGCATACAAGGAAACTCCCTCGACCCGAAAAAGGGCGCGCACAGGAAATCCAAAGCAAACAGAATGCTGACAAATGGAAAGCTCTTCCCGAGATCTGGAAAGCTCTTCCCGAGATCAGGAAGAAAACAAAGATGTCCATGCCCCCCACTTCTATTCAACATTCTACTGGAGGTGAAAGCCAGAGTAATTAGGAAAGACAACGGAACAAAAGGCATCTAGATTAAAAAGGAAGAAGTAAAATCATTTCTATTCATAGCTGATAGGATCTTCCAGCTAGAAAATGCTACAGAAGCCATTAAAAACGATTAGGACTAATAAAGGAGCTGAGCAAGGTTGCAAGATACAAGATTAATGACAAAAACCAATTGTACTTGGCGAGGATGGGAAGAAATGGGAAGCCTCTTAATTGCTGGGAGGAATGCAAAGTGGGGCAGCCTCTTTAGAAAATATGTCAGCGGTTCCTTAAAACTTTACGCATGTAGTTAGCAGCGGATATGGCAGTTCCACTCCTCACAGGCACACACTCATGAAAAATGAAAACACGCCCACAGAAGAAATGTCTGCACGAATGTTCGCAGAAGCGTGAGTCACCATAACAGACAGAGACAAATCGACCCAAGTGTTCATCAGCTGACCAATGGATGAACAAAGTGAAATATGTCCATGAACTGGAACATTAACCATAAACAGGAGTGAATACCAGTGGAGAGTAAAACATGGATGATCCTTGAAAACGATAAATGTTTAAAAGATCACATACTAAATGATTCCATTTATTATATAAAGCATAGAGAATAGGTGTGGCAGTTACATAATCTCCTGTCAACTTGCAAAGGGGTCACTCTAGGCGGTCAATCAGGTCGCAGCTTGGTGATCTCATTTGCAGGCATTATGGAGAAAAAAATAGCTCATAGGAGGCCAGACCCACTCTCTCTGTTTCGTATTCCTGCTGACAAGCCACATGGAGACACTGATGGAACCAGAGCCCTGGAGACAGAGACCCATGCCATTGCTGAAATACCACCACTGGATCCACAAGACTTTCTACCCACTGGCCTGTGATCTTCCAGCATGTGGCGTCATTGTATGTGCTGTGTGAGTCTGAGGAGGAATTTATAGATTGGCATCGGACATATGGGCTGATATCAGACTGATGGATTTTATCTGGACTGCAATGTTGTTTAATAAATAATTAGTCTTTTATATAAAACTCTCCCTTACACACATGAGTGGCTCTGGATTTGTTTCTCTAGTCAACCCGGACTAACACATTATGGGTCTGTCCTCCAATGAGCTATTTACCTCCACAGCGCCTCCAAATGATGTCACAGAACAGGAGATTCTGTCACAGCCACAACTGGAAAATCCATTGAGAAGAACGCAGATTAAGAGTCTACAGGGATTCAGCAGGGTGAAGAAAGGACAGTGACTGTAACTGAGTACCAATGCCTTTGGACAGTGACAAAAATCTGCTGGATTGTGGTAATGATGGCCAAACTCCATGAATTCATAAGAACCACTGAATTAAAATTAAATCCATTGAACTGTATTCTTTAAATGAACAGATGCATCATAGATGAATATATATCAAAAAGCTGATTTTTCAAAACTGTTAGCTTATAACATACCTATGAAATGACAATCAACAACCACCGCCTGCCATGGAGTCGATTCCATTCCCATAGCAACCGTACAGGACAGAGTAGCACTGGCCCTTGAAGTTTCTGAAATAGTCGACATTTCACGGGAATGGAGCCCCTTTCTACCCTGGAGTGGCAGCTGGGTTCATGACCTTGCAGTCAGCAGCCCAACAGGTAACCCGAGCAGATGATCCGGCTCTAGAAAGGAATTTTGTAAAACATCCGCAATGTAGCGATACTGGAGGGCTTTGAGGGCATTTATCCTTTAAGGAAAAAGATTCGTGAGAAGAGCGTAGAGAATAGCTGGCCTCCGGACAGAGACGCCAGAAAAAAGATTTACTAAAAAGAAGAAAGGGGAAAAAAGATCAAGAGGACTTTAGCCAAGATAGGCAAGAAAAGAGAAAGGGCTCTGCGATCCGATTTCTAGAGTTCAATGCTATCTGCCACAGGCTTCTATGGGGCACACTGCTCCGTGGACGCCAACCATTAACACCCCTCAGCAGCGGTCCTCACCCTGTCTGCTGCCGCGGCATCCCCAACCATCACCTTATTTTCTCTGCTACTTCATCACTGTCATTTTGCTACTGTGATGACTCGTCATGTCAGTACCTGACATGCAGGATGTATTTTAACTGTTACAAATTGAACATCATGAAAGCAGAGTGATGAATCACAAAAACAATGTCGTATAATGTGAAATGTTTTTTTGAAATATTTATTTCTAATGACAAATAAATGAAATTCTGTCTTGAAGCATGGTGTAGCATGGGTAACAAACAGTCTTCCCGCCGGGTCCTCGTATGTAGGGGTATCTGCATGTGGGGAGGCCCGTCTGGAGACAGATAGAGAAGCGGTATCTTGGTTCCTAAGGCCATCAGAAATAGGTGTTTCCTGATGGTCTTTGGCAACCCCTGTGAAAGGATCGTTTGACCCCCCCCCCAAAGGGGTCGCGACCCACAGGTTGAGAACCGCTGCCCTAAAGGGTATGTCCACCAAACAGAAGGAACGATAGAGAGTAAGCAAATCACAGAAAACACAGCAGTAGGGAACCCTTAATAACGGGTCTATTAAAACACTAATAACTTGTTGGAATCTCTGAACATTTGCCTTCTGTGATACCAGGTTAAAATACCAATATCTTCCTTAAGTGTGCGTCAAGAGAACAGCAGAGTGGACTTCATGCTTGAATATGAAAAATAGTAAAATTCACTCAAAACTATCACATGCTCGAAACAACTTCCTTTCTTCCAATTATATATCTTACACAAGCTAAACGCAAGCAGTACACAGATGTAGCTTTATAATAAATAATATTTGCTTCCAATTAAAACCCTCAGAGGGGAAGACATTCGGCCATCTCTTAAGCTTGTTTTGTCAGAAAGAATTCTAATTATAAAATATACTTAGAAGGAAAAATGTATTAATAAAATAGCTCACCTTAGACAAACCCACAACGAAATGTCTTTGGCATAAGATCCACTTTAAGCAGACATCTGAAACGGAAAAAAAGAAAAACTCATGATTGGTATGAACACATCTGCATCGTGAACTTAACTCTTTTAATAGAAACATCATAACTTGATAGTCTAATCCCCTAAATGTTTATCTTCATGTTGCTGTTTAGAAACTTTGAGAATGTCAAGAATTTCTGATGGTTCTCAAAACATACACTATAGGGGATTCTGGGATGAAAGAATCTTAACTCACCACCACCTCTGTAAATATACTAAAACCCATGAGAAAAAATGTATTCCACCACGAGTGACTTCAAATTAGAGGGCAGAAACAAAAGGACAATTTTTGTATGAAGTTTATATGAAATGGGGGAGCAGGGAAGGGAAGGGAAAATGAGGAGCTGACACCAGGGGCTTAAGTGGAGAATGATGAGGGCAATGAATGTACAAATATGCTTTATACAGTTGATGTATGTATGGATTGTGATAAGTTTTATGAACCCCTAACAAAATAATTAAAAATAAAAAAGAAATTCATATGAAATATGTACAACACTTATATGAAATATTCACAACAGGCAAATGAAGAGAGGCCAAAGTGCATTAGCCATTCCAGGGGCATCTGAGAGAAGGGGAAAGGGGAGATTTATTGTTGAAGGGGCACTGAATTCTTATTAAAATGTGATAAAAATATTTGGAAACTGATAGCCGGGATGGTTGGACAACATGGTCAAAGTAATGAATGTTACTGAATTGTACACAAATGATTGGATATATATCTCCACAATTAAAAAGGAAAAAAAGCTATGCACACACTTCCACGTGGGCCATAGAAGTTCAACTGTATGTCTGTTTCCCTAAAATGAATTTTAAAAATGTATCCGCCAAAACTAATATATGAATGCCCTAAATGAATTCATAATCCCCAAACTGAAAACAAGCCACCCAGCCGACAGCAAACAGATAAGCTGTGGAAGGTCCTCAGAAGTAAGAGAACACACCGAAGAAACACCACATGGGTGAATTCCAAACGCTACCACCAAGAGAAAAAAGCCGCCACAAAAAACACATACTTTATGATCTTATTGATATACAAGGGAGTTTCCAGAAGCTTGTGGAAAACTGAATTAGAAAGATAACATTTTTTCCACAAACGCGTTCAAGTCCCCTGGGAGATGTGCTGCTGGAACAAGCCACAGGACGGTGGCAGGGCTGGTGGGAAGCAGAGCGTGTACACGCTTGTCAAAGCCCATTAAACCACACTTAAAATAGGTGCGCTTTTATTGCACATACATTATACTTTCCTAAGGTAGGTTTTTAAAATAAAAGAGTGTGCCGACAGGAAAATGTCCACATAACACACAATTTTAATTATGCAAACTATATGCATTTGCATATGAAAAGACTAGAAATGCACCAGGTACTTTCATTTGCATATAGATTATAGGCAATTTTCGTTTTTCGGTGCTCTGTGCTTTCAAAATGCTCCAAATAAGTATCTATTCTTTAATGTTTTATTTACGATAAGTTATTGAAGACCGGAGCTTAACACTTAGAACCCAGGGGATGTTTTACTCATTTAACCATTGAACACTTCTTGCATGCCTCCACGAGCAAACAGCGGTGCAAGTGGTAGAGGAAGAGAAAGAGGTTGATGGGTTTCTCCAAGTCCAGACTGGCATCCATTTCGAGCACCCGCTGCCACCAGGGAGTATGTCGGCATCAACCATCAACTGCCAGTCACATCTGCTTGCTTATCATATTTACACTGGCAAATGACAGGTACTTTGCGACTATTTATAACAACTGCGTTCATTAATCTTTATTGGTTTAACGAATCTTCCTGAAAAGAAGTTTACAATTTCCACAACGTGTAATGCTGAGCATGCCCCATGTCTTTTGAATTTACTGCAACTTGTGAATGTGTGTAAGATTAGAATTGATAACAAGTCCTTTAAAACTGTTGTGAGTAAAAAATAAAATAAAATAAAATAAAAACTGTTCGTGAGTTTTGAATGTTTATTTACGAAATGGAAGGATTAAAAGCGTTTATTTTGCTCAAAAACAGCTAATGCTTTTGAAACTCTAACAAATGGTAAGAAACGTCAGTGAGACCCAGGAAGAGATCAATAGGGCAGGGCATTAAAGAAACAGGAGAGCAAGACATGTTGGATGAATTAAATAGACATATCAGATGCACACACCCAATTCAAAACCAATCCCACCACTGTCAAGTGGATCACAACTCGCAGCGACCCTACAGGACAGCAGAACTATCTCGTAGGGCTTCCAAGCCTGCCACCTCTTTCTCCCCAGAGCAGTTGGTGTAGTCAAACCCTGGACCTTTTTGGTAAGCAGCCCAGCACTTAACCACAGCACCCCAAGACTCCTTTATGCACATGACTAACACCCTGCCATCAACAGAGTAGGGCAGACCACCTGCCATCAACACGGTAGGACAGACCACCTGCCAACAACACAGTAGGGCAGACCACCTGCCATCAACGCGGTAGAGCAGACTACCAGAAACATTTGCGCAGCAAGAAGCCCCGCGATTCAAGACACTGCAGGCAGGAGTTAAACATCAAACATATGCACTGACTTCTCATGATAGAAAACTCTCAGATACTTACTCTGTTATAGAGTGTGTCTATGAAAAGAGAGAGAGAGAGAGAGAGAGAGAGAGAGAGAGAGAGAGAGAGAGAGAGAGAGAGAGAGAGAGAGAGAGAGAGAGAGAGAGAACTAGAAATAAACACATTTGGAGGGTCCAATCTAGGAGTGATGTTAAACCAGAGGGTACTCAGCTTAGATCACTGTTTACTTACAACTATATCATACGTTGCTCTCTCAAGTTCCACCTTAGGACTCATTGTATGCTGTATACAAAACAAGTGTAACTGTTCATAGTCTCCACTATAATACAAATAAAACTACATCATTTATTCCAATAACCACTACGAAGTGTGGGAGCAATGTGTGTTCACAAGAGGACAGCTAGTACACAGGAGTAAAATATATTGTCTACATACTTCCATCCAGGAGTATGTAAGGCTCTCAGAGGTGGAAGACAGAATCAGAAACTCAAAATTTCCAAGGCTTCAGGGGGAAAAACAGAGTTCTCAATGAATATTAGTTGTTGCTCAGATACAAATATAATCTTAGCCAGGTAGGTGGCAAAACACCATTATCATGCTTGCCTTTGTTTCTAAATTAAAAGGTCACAATAGGCTTAGGTTGTATTTTTGTTTTGTTTTTTTTCTGAGGGGGGTTACCAAAAAATTTGTCATTCCTGAACTTTTAAATTAATAAATGGAGGAAATCGGTCTTGAGTGGCTCTGAAACGTCGGAGATGTTAAAGTGCACTATGAACTTTCTGAGCCATTTTCAGGTCCGTTATGTCAAGGCAGCGTTAGTCTTGACTCACGTTTCCTCTGGTGGGAATAAAAGGGGGACCGCGGAGCAGGAGTCCAGGGTGGGGCCAACGACTGACATGTTCAGCTGCTAGTGGAAAGGTTGTGGGTTCAAGTCCATCTCGGGGACCTGATGACCTACTCTGAAATTGTGAAGCCTCAGGGTTCTACTCCCTCTGACCCCCGGGTCACCACCAAGCAACCGTTTCTTACAGTAAGTGGGAGTGCACATGTTAAAGCAAGGACACTGGGGTGTTATGCACATTCCACTGGAAATCCTTTTATTTATTCTAGTCTCAGAAGCCCAGGGAGGGGCAGTTCTTCCCTGTCCTATGGGGTCACAGTGAGTGGTAATTGACTCAATGGCAGTGAGTTTGTTTATTTGTGTTTAGGTCTATTTATTCAGAGTAATAAGAAACAGAGATAGGATAAGCAGTATTAATTGATCTTGGAGGCAAATGATCTATTCAAGATCATTCAAACCTTGTCTTGGTCTTTGTTGTCACTTTGAACCCTCCCTTTCCCCAGCACGCACATCCCACTAAGATAACCATTCTTGCTAAGTAGCAGGAAGGATAGAGAAAAACACTATGATACCAAAGCCATATAGGTTGATATCCAGAAAAATTCCGCTTGTTCATCTAGCAGAACTAGGACTTTGAACCCATATACCGAGGGGAATGGCCCCAAGAGGATCCTTTCTCTGCTGTCCAGATGACGTCACTGTATTTCAGAGGCATGAGTCATCAATTCTGGCAGTAAAATTGGATTTTATATGACGACACACGTTTTACATGACGACGCACGTGTGATCTATCTCAGGAGTTCTCTGAGAGGAGAGAGCACCACAGATGTGCTTTCTAAGTTGTACGATCTAAGACAGCACAGCCTTGCAGGGCTGTTGGTTTGCTCGGTGGAGACGGCTTGGAATGGGGTGTGCAAGCACGCACAAACGCATGCTCCACGGGGTCCTCACACTGGCTCCGGGAAGTCTAGAAACAAAAGCTGCCACTCGGATATGAGGACAGCCGCCTGAACATGACAGGCCAGGCATTTACCTGCGATCTCTGCACATTTGAACTGGTAGGTCTCCATAGTCATGAGACAAAATTCGTTTCATGATGTCAGCCAAAGAAAGCCTCATGGGCAACAGTGTTAACGCCACTTAAAAAGAAAAAAATAACTACTATCCTCAACCTGTCTGAATCTGTCTTTGCTCAGTGCATTGAGAGAGGTTTGCCTTGCACCCCTGCCCTATCAGTGTTTAGTACAGACCTGTTCTGCTGTTAGATGGCATCAAGTCAGCTCCAATTCATAGCCACCCTTTGTCCAACAGAGCAAAACGCTGGCCAGGCTTGCGCCAGCCTCACAATCATCCCGTTGTGTCACTGAGCAAAGCCATCTGGTCAAGGGTCTTCCTCCTTTTGTGGCGTCCCTGTGTTAACAAGCATGATGTCCTTTTCCACGGACTGCTCTAACACACATCTGGACTTACGACGAAATGCCTATTCTCCTTTCTTTCTCTCGGTTCAAATAATTTAGATAGAGTTGACAAAAATAAGTATGTCTAAAATCACTTAAATCTAGTTGAAGCTTTGGGTGCAAAGAGGTAGGGGCCATAGCCAGAGTATTTACCATTCAGTCCAAGGCACCAAACAATCAAGATGGCCACAGCTCTGAATCAGAGTCTTTCGGTATACATCCAAGCTTTCTGTTGTGTCAAGTCACCTGCTGTCGTGGCTGGCTTACAGTAGGAGGGATGGGTTGGACCATCAGCAGTATTTCTCAGTACTTCAGTATTCCAGATGTATTTGTTTACTAGTATTTTCATGAGGATTTTGGGGTACCAGCTAACTACTGTGTTGTCCTGCCATCAAATGAGTTGCAACTCTTAAGTCTATACCCAAGAGGCATACTCAATCTGTCTCCATCCAGTTTCTTGGGCTGAAATGTCTACAGAAGTCAGTTCTCCTGCCAGAGACCACTTTCCCAGAGACTCTCTTCAAGAGTCCACGGTGGGTTCAAACCACCAGCCTTTCAGTCAGCAGTCAAGTGTCAACCACTGTGCACCAGAAACCCTTCAGTAGCTCTGCTAAAAGACTGTTCAGCCACTGCCCTCAGAACGTGTATAGTTCCCTGAGGCTAAGAGTCCAAAGTGATAACCCAGTCTGAGAAAGTATGTGTAAGGTTTAGGGACCGAGGGGAAGAGTCATCAGTCTTTTAAGAAAGACCAGGTAAGACTTGAATGATGGAGGCAGGTTTGAGGCGGAGACCAAGCAAGCAGAGGGAAAGTCGGATCTGCAAAGGCATAGGGACCTGATAGAACGAAGGATTAGCAAACTCTTCAATGTGATACTTTTGGGGGAGTGTATGATTCAAGACTTTTCAAGTTTTTACTCCTAAGCAAAGTTCTTATGAAGCCCCAGTCTCCCTAACAATACCACCAACAGAGGTCACTAACCCCAGTCAGTGTACTGGATAGGAAGACTGGGTGTGCAAAGGAAGAACACAAGTGATTCATTTAAATGGAGGAGATAAACCAAGAGGGAGAAGAGTCAGTTAATTATGAATGGCACGTCCAATTACAGATTTTGCTAGGGGCCTCAGATACTTCTAATTAGTTTTGCTTAGTATATTAATTTTAAATAGAACACCAGGAGAGAATTTCTAATCAGAGGAATTTCCCCAGTATGTAAAATCAGATTTTAAGTTGCCATCTTTGTGATTTAATAATTAATGCTCAATAATGCATGATCGTTATTTTGAAAGCCATCGATAAAATAGACATCACATTAAAAGTTAATAAAAGCATTAATAAAGTGGTGACAGAAGGTTTTTTTTAATTTCATATGGGAACAGATGTGTAGCTAAAAGAAAAAATGAGTGTACAGCATTAATAACAAGAATTGTGAACTTATAAATTACTATGAAACTTATTAAAAACTATTTCAACTTTCCAGTAGAAAAAAAATCATCTTTCAGTCATGATGTAGGGGATTTTAGAAGATATAGGATTAAAATGTGAAATAAAGATTAAAGGGAAAATAGAGGGGTGGATTTTTTTTAAAGAGATGCTTAATTATCTAATTTCAACACTGTTCCAATAATCTAGCATCCGTCTTAAACAAAGCTGGGCTATGGCACATACTATGCTATTGAAAAGTGTGAGAAGGGGAAAAGATTTTAAACGAGCATCATGTATTTATTAGAACATACCAAGAAAGTCCATGTTAATTTTAGGTGGTTATTGTTAGAAATTTAAAAGCTAGAAAAGCAAATAAAAGCTTTTAAACTCCAACAAATCTTAGTCTGAAACAATTACATAGATTAATTTATCAAATTAATAATTTTATTATTACATATATTAATTTAATTATTAACATTGCCATATAACCTTAAATTGAAAAGAGTATTTAACAAATAGGTAATAGCAACGGTAGCTACTACTATTTATTGAGCTATTGGTGTTATACTTCATAGGACACAAAAGTGCTTTACGTAGATTGTTTTCAAGGTAGATAGTGTCATCCTTAACTGACGAATTTGATGCTGAAAATAACCTTGGTAAGGTCAACTGCTATGTGGCAAAGATTCAAAATCACAGTCAACTGATTCCCCGTCCCCTGTACTGGCCACTACACCCCACTGCCTGACCAGATGGTCTCGAAGGAATTAAAATAAGCCAACTTGGCCCTGAGGGCTTCAGCTAAAAGATGATTATGTAGCTACAATAACAAAAATTTTGAACTATAAACTAATAGGAAAATCATTTTAGCTTCCTAGCTTTCCAGTAGAAAAATCATCTTGCATTCGTGATGCAGAGAATTTCAGAGAGGAAACCAGCATAATTTAGCAAGTATATTTCTGATCCTGATTTGGAATATCAAGAATGTTGCCGGTTAACTGAAAAGCTATCAACTATTCCAACTTCATTGATTTAAATAATAAACCCAAACCGAACCCACTGACTAAGTTCTAGTTCAGGAAGTGCCATACAATCGAGTAGAACTGGCCCACAGGGTGTGCAACCCCGCAGATCCTTGCAGAAGTACACTGCCACCTCGGTTTCCTGCAGAGCGAGTAGTGGTTTAAAGTACCAACCTTCTGGCCGGCAGTCAAGCACTTACATGTGCTGAAATAATTTCCTTAAAGTTACTAAATGCATGCAAAAGTAGTAGAGTGCGGAGGAGAAATTAAATAAAAGAACATTAGTAATTTTTATGCCTGTAAAATATGCTATTAAAAAGGGCATTAAGGGGGACATGGGCATTCAAGGCAGAGAACCTATTTAAAATCTGTAATCATTACAAGGAAAAGATAAAAATTATTATGAGATCCAGTCAGAGTAGACGTAAGTTAAAATACATAGGATGAGAAAAAGAAAAGTATTGAAAACTAACTTTGCTCCACCATTTGGGAACATCTATAAGAAACTCAACAGAGGAGAAAACTGACTGTTGGCTTAGAGTCGGGTACCTTGAATACCTCTCTTCCACATAATTGAGACCTAAATAAATGATGTGCAAGGCGTTACTTGGGTGGGGAATGTAGGCCAGCACACCTGAGAAAGGCACAACAAAGGTTGAAGAACAAGCGGCGAAATTAAGATGCAAAGTGAGAACCAGGGAGAAAGAGAAATCTAAGAGGAGAAAAGTGACCTTATCTCTACGTCCCTTCTCCAGTAAATAGGTAGTACCTGCTCTTGAGCTTCTTCACTATTGAAAAGAAAGTCCTTCTGAGTCTATCTTCCTTGGGGGAAACCTCCTACTCATTTTGTGTCCTAAGCCCAAGGTTTCACCTCTGAAACCATACCACCCTCACGGGCTCCTGCTGGATCTATTTTCAATTGCTCTACATCTCAAGAACCAACCTTTCAGCCTCCACTGGTTTTACTCATTGAAACTTGACACTGAATGAGCCCAATGACAAAACTGGAGCGTTGGTATGGTACACAGAAAGCCTGGCACAAGATACCTCATGGTGCCAACCCCATTTTACAGACATGGGCATCCTTCATAAAGACAGAGCCATTTGTACAGGGCCGCTTTATTTTTATTGTAAATCATTTTATTGGGGCTCATACAACGCTTACCACAATCCATCCAGCCAGCCATTGTGTCAAGCACATTTGTACATTTGTTGTCATCATCATTCTCAAAACATTTGCTTTCTACTTGAAAAGGGCTGTTTTAAAGGCTTCAAGAGTTTTCAACAACATTTTTTTAGAAATTGAGACTTTTAACAAAAATGGTATTATTTGCAATTCTCTTTCACCTTGCTTGTGAATAATTGGAATTATTTCTTCCACTGCAACCATTCAGTCACCTGCTGATTACAGCACCACCTTCCAGCTCCTCGCCTGTATTTTACCTCGTGCAGCTCACTGAGCTTCGTACGGTGCACTCTTCCTGGCATAACAGAATTTTTCAGATTGGGCAAGTTGGGTCAAGAGTGCTTGCCTCTCCCCCATTTACACTAAACAACTAGCCTATCATTTGACCCAGGGGTTTAGAAAGAAAGACTGCCGATCTGTCATATTTCCCCAAACCATCAGCTTCTAAGAGCTGCGCAGAGTATGGCTACGCTGCATATCCATGACAATTAAGCATAATCTGCAGTTCTTGTTTCCCTTTTGAAAAGGTTAGATGCAGAACAGTTTTATGAAGCATTTCATTTCTGGAGCAAACTATTGAGAGATGCTCTGCTTTTATTTTTTGGACAGATTATGTACAGTGTTAAATCATAACAAAGGCTGAATGAAATGATCCAGAGGAATCCTTGCTGAGGAATATTGTCATTTCAAGCTTTATTTAAAAGGTTACAAACCTTGTTTAATTAGGGTTCTAGTACACAGGGCTTAATCATAGTTTACTTGTTACAACTGAAGGTTACAGGAAAATAAGAGAATCCTGGTGGCCCAGTGGTTTAAAATGCGCTCAGCTGCTAACAAAAGGTTGGAAGTTCAAGCCCACCAGCCACCTGCAGGCAAAAGCTGTGACACAGTCTGCTTTCATAAGGATTGACAACTTTAGAAACCATGGAGGTTTCCGATATATGGGTTAACTGTGAGTTGGAACTGATATGATGCAATGGGTTTGGTTTTTGGTTTGTGGAACTAAAAGTTTCAACAGAATGTAGGTCTCCTCTGTCCTGAGTTCATGGAAGAATAAGACATCTAGAAATAGGTACCAGTATACATCCAAAGCTGAATGCAACTTAAACACCCTCATAATTAGAATTAGAATCCTCATAATTAAACACCTCATCCTCTAGGCAGAACGGCATATGCTGAGGAAGCCGTAGTTGAACGGGACATACTAGGCCGAAGTTCCCCACATCCAACTTAGAGCCAGGACTTCCTATTCTTGAAGCGTATGCCCAAGGTGGAAACCATTCATTGCCAGTCCAGAGACTCAGAAAAATTAACCTAACTTGCCATGCAGGAGGAGCCCTGATAGTGTAGTGGGCTACGCACTGGGCCGTGACGAAAAGGTCGGTGGCTCAAATCCACCCCTGCTCTGAGGGAGAAAGATGAGACCCTGTCCTATAGGGTCGTGAGAGCCGGCTCAACGGCAGTGAGTTTGAGTTTGGCCACGAAGTCAAGTCCTAGTCATGATGACCCTGTGTGCCGTCCACGCAGGGCTGAGCTCCACAGAGTTCCAATTTTCCAGTAAGCAGCCGAGCACACTCCTGGTCGGCTCTACAACAGGCAGGTCGGGACCCTGGAGAGGGTCGGTCAGTGAGGTCCAGACCCTTCCAAGATTTCAAGAAAGCCAAGCTCTCATTCTCATGAAAGCCAATTTTTGATTTACAAAAAGCACTTGCCTAAAGGATACCCTAACTGAAGCCGGTTTCATTACACAGGCTTGTTGTAGCTCCTCATGCACCAATCTATGAACTCATCCAAATGATAGTTTTCCACCATATTCTTTCTAGTACCACAAAACCCTGGACTTTTCTTCTCAACGATTGCTAAGCAAATATCTTGGTTCCTTTCCCTGGGAAAGACAGAAACTCAGCTCTGTGTTGGGTTCTTCCGTTTGGGTGTGCAGCTGACACACTGAAAGCATGTCTTTTCAAGAACAAATTCTCCCTTGCTCCCGCAGTCTCCACCACAAACAAACCAGAACTGTCCTGGAAACTAGCCGGTGTTGGCAACAGCATTGGTACTGTCTGCCCTAGCAACCAGTAACCCAGGCTGGGAGTACACCTCAGAGGCTTGACTGATGGTTGGGACGATGCCACCGGTGTACCCAAAACTCTATCAGGCAGTGAGAACCAAACACCAATCCTCTGAGCACGATGGTACTGACAAGGGAGAGGCTAAGAGGCTGGCAGACAAGGCATATTGATTTTTAAGACAAAATCCTTTCGGATTCCTGCCGATGATGCAGCAGTAAGAGAACTATCGATGAGGTAAGGGGAAAACAATTATTAAGGAACAACAGTTTGCTTCTGCCACACCTTACCCCCCTCACCGCCATGGACAGTCGATGCCAATGCTGACTCACAGCAGGGTAGAACGGCCCAGGTGAGTTTCTGGACTGTCACTGGTTCCGGGAGTAGAAAGCCTCATCTTTCTCCTGCGGAGAAGCAGGTGGTTTCAATGTGTAATGACCACTGCGCCACGAGGCCTCCTCTCTCCCCACTCCAAGCCTTCCCTGACTGTCCCCCAAGGCAGAGGGTCAGCTTTGTAGCTGGAAACCCAGGAACACCACTTTCAACAACACAGACTGCTTACCTTTGCCTCTGGCGTTATGATACAGTCTGTGAGGGACTTATCCTATGAGTGAGTCTGTAATGGAGGAGAGCTTCCAAATTTTATTTAGACAACACAAATTATATGGTTTTATTAGACAACACAAATTATATGGTTTTGTTTTACTGGGTCTGACTCAACCCCCCAGAGCATAGCCCTGTTCTCTCCCCCCTACACTCACAGAGACGGTTAGAGAACTTCTAATATTCCAAACAGGCAGCACAATGCTACTGTGGGCCTTAAATTTGGAATTTACACAGGGAAAATGGTTTTCGGAAAATCAGTAACATGACAGGCTATCTGGGCCTGCAGGTGGAAACAAAGGGAAGCAACCTGAGATGGGAGCTGGCTGAGCTAGAATAAGACCATAGCCTCAGGAATCCAAAGGAAGACCTGAGCCTGCCATGAGACACCACCTTCACCTTTTCTGTCCCGGATTCAATAGATCCTGGCAATAAGGTGAATGCTAATACGTATTTTCCTAATTTGCCTGATGGAAGAAAGGGGGGTCCTAAGGGTTTACTTGTGAAATCCTAAACTCTTCTTTTTCCCACCCAGGTTACAGAGTGCCTGAGATCCAACCACCAGGAAATCATCCCTTTTTATCATAACATGCTACTTTCCCAGCATTTTCTCCGGAAGACCCGAGAAGGAGGCATTTCAGAAGCCCTCAGTGAGCCATTCTTGCTGCTTTGATGTCACTCCGCTTGCATGCTGCCTTCTCTAGGGACTGCCACCTCTACCCCTGCCTCGGGGGGGAGGAAGGGGGGGGGATGGACACAAAGGAGGGTCCCCAAAATCTAATTGTATCTGACCTGGAAATGAAAGTAAAAGAGATTAAATGCTTTGCCAAAATTCGTTATGAAATCAGAAGCAGAGCCAAGAATTTTGAAACGCCTAATCCAGAGCTTAAGATAACCTTCGTATTTTCACTACCCTTGGATACAATAGGCAGAATTAATTCCTTATGGAATTAAAACAAAATAAAATGAACCACAAAAGTCTCAAGCTAGATACCAGCAGTTCCTCTCCCATTTTCAACCCCCACCCCACCCCCCTTTTCACTCTAGCAGGGAAGGAGCCATTAACAGATGGAACTAATTAATAAAATAATGAAGCTAAGAACCCAAATTTCCTTCAGGGATTCCCTCAAGTTTTGGCTCTAAAGCCTCGGAATGAGGCCCTAATATAGGAAATGAAACAATCTTTTCGGACCTCTTCCTCCTTCACCATACAATTCCTACCTCCTAAAACTCGAACCTACCTACTAGTAGCAACAAATCCCAAGAGGGTCCCATCCTCACAAACTTCGAGGCCTTGGGTTCATTCCTTTCTCTTCTGTTCTTACTACATACGCTGGTCTCCTGTTGTAGGGATGCCTACGGTCAAGTGCTCTCAAAAATATCTGGAACCCTGAAACAAATGCCTGCTTGCCCCACAAAAGTTCGAGTTATGCTGCCTCCTTTATGCACACGCTCATGGTCCAGCGCCTCAGAAGTGTTGTGGATCCCCAGAGTGGTGCACATCTACCACACTGCAGACACTACACAAATGATTCTACCCGGTTCTATAATCGCCCTAGAGACTAGCACTCAATCCAGTCCACCAAAGACATGCATAGCTGCTACCCGTCTATTCTGATGGGCATCGAAACGTCCACAGCATTCTGCCCATGAACTTGACAGTTATAAGCACATTTGAAAAGTGCTTATTAAAAAGGTCTCCCACCAACAGTAAACACGCGTGGCAGTTTTTCCATACACGATTCAATGGATCGATGTGGCCAAACAATGAACTTTTAAGGAATATTCACAATGCTAATAACTTCACACAAAATGCTCGTGAATCCATTTGGAAAGTGTTTCCAGCAGCCAGCTTCTGGGTGATCACAAAGTGGAAATATAAAATCAGCTTGTCTCATGATTTTAAATAGAGAAGGATACCCCAGTGCAATAGGAAATAATCTGCCTTGAGAGGAAACAGCCGAGTGAAAACTTGCAACATCTGATTCCATGTTGCCCTTGTTTATTTCTAGGTATGGCAACTGTGAAAGGACACACCAAAAGCCAATCAGCCACGCTTCTCTGAACTGCCCAGTGCATTCCAATTTGGAATTTAGACTAGGTGTTGTATGGAATCCTGGTGCCATTTATGCGAAAGACCAAAATAAATGGACCTTTGAAGAAAAGACCACTTGAGACTACATCCCGATCTGCAGCCTCAAACTGGAGTAACGAAACCCAAATTCATGAAATCTCCCTCTTAAACACAGTTTTTATAATGATGCTTATCAGGTCAAAGACTCTTTGAGATCAACAATTCCATTAAAAACAGAAAAGTGATCTAAGGGGTGGAAAGAGAGGCAGCACGGGTCTTGCTTTGATTTTCATAAGGGCTTTGGTCAACTTATCTGATCTTTTCTGTTCCTTAAAAGAGTCTAAACTGTAGTAGTTGTAAATTACTATTTTAAAATGTTTTCTAAGCCACTTGGTATACCTGAACTCCATTGCACCAGCTTTAAAAGATACTTAGTAGTAAACATTAAAATAGAAATCATCAATAAAAACAATTGTCTATTTGAATTAGGGGGATAATTCTCAGCCCGCCTAAAATTACTTACAATATCACAGTGATGGATATATAAGTGGATTCTTATCAAATGTAATAAAATGGGATTTCCCCTGTTTACTTCAGGGAGGGCAGGGAATGTAGAAAATAAATGAGCTGTTCTCATTTAAAAGATCACAGTGAAAGAAAACAAAATTTTAAATGGAAACTTAGTTTATTTCCCATTTATCAATTTGAAATGAACAAAGAAAAGGGAATAAATAATAGCGTCTAAACTATAAGGCATTATGCAAGACTCTTCTAATAAAGCAGACACTGAAATCAACGTTGTGCCATTTGGGGACCAGAACTCCCTGTGAGAGGGGGAGGAAAGCATTTAGGAACCAAAGGAAAGTTGTATTTTTCATCGTTGCTACACTGCACCCTGAGTGGCTAAGCCTCTACTTTTGCCAAGCATTGTGTCCTTTACCAAAAGCATCTCTTTGCTGATAACATGCCAAAAGTTACACGAGACAAAGTCCCGCCATCCTTGCTTCTAAGAACTTTCTCGGGTGTATTTCTTCCAAGGTAGATTTGCTTGTTCTTCTGATTGTCCATGCTATTTTCAATACTCACTGATACTGTAATTCAAATGCATCAATTCTTCTGTGGGCGTCTTTAATCATTCTTCAACTTCCACGTGCATATAAAGCAACTGTAAGTAGCTTAGCTTAGCTTAGGTCAGGTACTAATAAATGTGGACACTCGAACACCGCTGTAATCACCACCCCTCAGCAACATGGGTGGTATCGTCATGAAGCTTGTTGGTAGGTGCTTCTGAGTGCATTTAACTAATAACAACCCACGTATATAATAGTGCACTGCACTCCAGCTATGCTTATTCCAAGACAAATTCAATCGCTCTCCTGGCATTCCATGGTATACTCAATATTCGTCACAAACACTGTAGTTCAAAGCCATCAATTCTACTCTTCCTGACTCATTGCCCAGGTTTGCTTGCATATAAAGTGAATAAAAATAGCATGACATGGAAGCTTTTTAACAATTTAAAGAGATCTTTCATAGCAGGTTTGCCCAATGTGACATGTTATTTGATTTCTTGACTGCTGCCCCCGTTTGTTGACTGTGGATTCAAATAAAATGAAATCCTTGACAACATCAAGATATTTCTTTTTTTTTTTCATTTATGAGGAAGTACCTTATTGGTCCAGTTGTAAAGATTTGTTGTTATTTTAAATTGGTGTGATACATACTGAAGGCTGTGTAGCCTTTGATGTTCATCAGTAAGTGCTTTCTCTCCACTTCAGCAATGGAAGGTTGTGTCACCTGCATACTGCAGGTTGTTCATGAGTTTTCCTCCAACCCCAATGTCACCTCCTCCTCCTGCACTTAGTCCAACTTCTTGAATTAAGTGCTCAGCATACGGAGGGACTAAGATTCAATCTTGACAGACATCTTCCTGATTTTAAGACACACAGCGTTCCCCTGTTTTGTTCAATTGTCCAGGAGTCTATGTAAAGGATTTATATGAACACAATTAAGCATTCCAGAATGCTTCTCAATGTTGTTTGAAATTTGGTATGAGGCACAAAATTAAATGCCCTTGCACCGTCAATATTAACACAGGCAAACATCTTTCTGGTACTCCCTGCTTTGGGTCAAGATTCATCTGATCAGCAATGATTATCATTCCACATCTTATTCTGAGAATTTCTGGCAGTTCCCTGACAGTGTACTAATACATCATTTTTGAAGGATCCTAAACAAAACTTGACTGAAGCCAGGGTGCTCAGGGTGTGCTATTAATGACAGTTTGATAATTTCTACACTCTTTGGGATCATTTTCTTTGGAATGGGCACAAACAAAGATCACTTCTTGGCCAAGTAGCTGTTTTCCAAATTTCTTGGCACAGGCAAGTGGGCAGACAGTTGTTGTAATATCTCAATTGACATTCCATCAATTCCTGGAATCATGTTTGTTTTGGTTTTTTACCAATCCCTTCAGTGAAGCTTGGACTTTTTTCTTCAATACCACTGGGTCTTAATTTTATGTTAACCTCCTGAAGTGGTTGAGCATTGACCAATTCCTTCCCACCTCTTTTGATGCTTCATGTGTCCTTACATTGTTTTAACCAGAGAATCCTCCAGTACTGCAACCCATGGCTTAAACAATGCTAAACATGTTTGTGATGGGTTTATTGTGCCAACCTGGCCAACAGGAACATGTGGGATGCAGTTTGATTGGAGGGCAAAGAGATAAAGGGCTCTGCAAGGCCCGCCCACCTCCCTCTCTCTCTCTGGTGATTGGAGTGTGCTGGAGCAAGCTGCTGCGATAGCTAGTTCTCTGCTTCAACCTGTGAGCTACACACTTGTGTGGACCAGGCCAACCAATAGCTCGTGTTACAGCATGCAGCTCCTTCAAGACCTGCTTTGCCATGCTGCCGATTAGTACACGGCTTGAGCCTGAAGCTGGTGGATTCCATCGCCTTGCATTCCTTGCATTTGACATCCCATCCTGGCCTGCTTCGCTAAACTCCCGAGCTATTGACTGTTGGAGACACACCCTGATGCTTGTTGCCTGTGGACAGACTCTGCTTGCCTGGCCCCAAGGAGGACTCTGCTGTCTGCTTCCTTGACCTTGGACACACCGCCCCAAACCCCCACCCCACCCCCTGCAGTGGAAAGACTTCCCGCATATTAACTGTTCCATGTAAGTGAGTTGAACTGAACCCTCTGGATTGTTGCGGACTAATAAGCTGTTACATACACTCCTTTTCACTGTATAAGTGTGTGTTGTTATATGTATACATATATACATGTAATATATGTAAAATCTGCCTAACCGTGTGCTTCCCTTTGGGTTTTCTAACTCCAGGTCCCCGAACATTTTATTGTAATACTTCACTTTGTCTTCTCAAACTGTACTTCGAAATGTTTTGTTCAGTTCCTGCACGGCATCCTTTCTTATCTACTCTACATTAAGGAGCAAGTTTCAGAGTCTCACTTCTATCCACTTGGGTCTTTCTTATTACCTTTTGCTTTCTTTCTTTACGTCTTAGATGTGACCACGGAACTCATCTGGTGTGCAGTCGTTAGTGCTGAAAGCATCGCTCCCGTGGCTGCTTACTTTTCTTTTGTTTTAACCTGGACCTGCATATGAGCAATTGGTCTGTTGGCCCCTGGCTTTGTTCTGAGCAATGATATTGCGCTTCCTCATGGCCTCTTCCCACAGATAGCTGTTTGATTCCTGTGTATTTCATCTGGAGAAGTACACATGTATAAGATTCGTAGTGAGGTTTAATGACAAAGATGTATTTTGTGTACCATTGTTTCTGTTCAAAGATTTCCAAGCGGAAAAAAATCAAAAATGTCTATGGGGGGGTGGGTGGGGGTTAAAACAAATGCCATTTTACAGTCTTAGGAATAGAAAAATGAGGTTACGTTTCACATTGTTTCCTTGTAAAAGTTATTTTTAAATTCTCAAGTGAGAAGTACTAAACCCCAGATTAAAATGTCGTATACACACATATTTAATACATAGCTGGTAAATGACAAGAGTTATGGCAGAGCTCTGGCTGTTACCTCCACTGCCACTGTTGGCAACTTTCACTGTCCAAAGTTCCTCATGCAGGCTCAGCTAGGGAATCATTTTTCCTACTCCGTCCAGAAACTTCCCAAGGCCACTGCTGTAAGGAAGGCTATCTGAGGCTGGGCCCTGCCAGATGGCCACACACACACTCAAGCACACTGTCTGAACACTAGTCACAGAAAGCCCAGAGACTTTCACGACACATCTGTAAATGGAGGGAGGCAACAGTCATACAGGTTTATCTGGTGACAGACACCCTCTCGGCAGGAGGTCAATGCCCAGTGAGTAGTTAACAGCACCGAGATGTCCCAATGGGCAGGGCTTAGAGCAGCACACGGGAAAGAGGAAAGCCCCTGGGTCTCAGAGCTGTCATAACCACCACAGTGGCCCTACCGCTGGTTTCCCATGTGAAATCAAAACTGGACACACAGAAACTGTTGGACTGATCGATACATGCTTTGCTATGCAAGAGCAAAATAAGTGAACTTTTAAAAGCAACAAAACCTGGTGTGGAGGTACTATTATCATGCCCAAGGAGCCCTGGTGGTGCTGCTGTCTACATACTGGACTGCTAACTGCAAGGTCAGCTATTCAAACCCACCAGCCACTCCCAGAGAGAAAGATGAGGCTGTCTGCTCCCCTAAAGACGTGCGGTCTCAGAAATGCTACATCAGGTCACTCTGCATCAGAAAGGACTTGAAGGCAGTGTGTTGGATCAGTCTGCACCTATCAGTTGATGTGGCAGCACTCGGCTTCTTTAAAGCCTATGGGGGCGTTACAGTCTGTCCTGGAGGGTCACGAGGAGGCAGCAGCAACTCAAAGGAAAGGGTGTGTTTGCTTGTTGGCTTAATCCTCATGCCCAAGGGGTCACACAACTTGCAAGAGGCAGAGCCAGATACGGCCCTATACACCGAAGCTCCAACACTCCTCCTCTTTTCCTCCCCATGTTCTCAGAAACCATCGCATTCTAATTCTCCTGCTAAAACGCTGTGGGCAGCATAAAGCTAACGAGGCTGTGGTCATGAGTTCAAGATCTATGTAGGTTACTTCACTTCAACTGGAGGGAGGGAAAGCCGATCTAAAGGCACAGAACATTCCGAGCCCCCCAGCAGGGAGACTCAGTAGAACAGAACAGGCCGCAAAACAGACACCCAGCGAGGGAACTGCTCACGAAGGGGCTTGGTGGCGGCACAGAACTAGAGCCTCACAGAACTGGAGAGTCCACAGGCCACCCAACCCTCACGCCCCTAATATCACAGAGTGGAAACGGAAGCTAGGAGAGAACCGGGGCTTCCCCTGCGTGCCAACGCAAGTTCACCATCGTGTCAGAAAGACCCTGTGTGTGCACACCATGGGGTGTGGATTTCTACAGAACTGCAAAGTCAGCGCCTCATTCATGCAATACCCCGACGGAAAAGGCACATACTCAACAGACTGCTTGGTGCACAAGAGAAGCCTACTGCCAATCACCAGATGGGGAGAGAACTTCCAACACAAGAGTAAATTCAGTCCTGCGGAGAGAGTGGAGGTTTTCTACTCTCATTAAGACTTCCAGTCTTGGAAGCCCACCGAGGCTGTTCCACTGACTCCATGGCAGTGAGCTTGACTTTCGGAGTGTGAGATGAACGAAATGAGGAGGTATTAATCAGTGCTTGTTCAAATAAACCTTGTGCTCCTCCAAACGGCTTCTATGTTCTCCACACAGAGTAAGTCTCCAACAGAAAGTATTTCCCCCCTTCTACCTATCCCCGTAAGAAAAATTGCCAGTAAGGCCTGATTACGTTCCTGATCAACTTTTCTACCAAAGCATTTCTCTCTTTGAATTAAAACAAGTCATACATTATAAAATTCTTTCTTCCTGAGAAACGAAACAAGACAAACAACAACAAAAACCACACACACAAGCACACCTTTAAACTAGTTATCAGATGCTGTGCCATTCTCGCGAGATTGGATTTCCTTTGCCGAGGTGTAAATTAATGAGTTTTCTCCCACAATAATTCAGCAGGGTAGGAACTCCCTCTTTGTAGGTTATAAATATTTGCCCTCCACATATCTTTACCTTTGTTTAAGGCAAAACAGATGGATTTGATGTGGAAAGCCAAAACAATCACATAAGGAAAGTCATTTTATTACCTGTTAACAGCTGATGTTGTCCACAGCTCTTAATCTAACTCAGGCAAATGTGTATGCTCTCCTCGTGAACGGAACTGAAGCATACGCCTCCACTAGGAAGCTAGCGCTCCAGTGACGTCTTCTAGCAGGAAAACTAAAATATGCCCCCCAAAAAGAAGAAAAAACAAGCGGTACCTCCTAGAAAAGTATCTTTGAAAAATACTTAAGGAGATTTAAAGAAATTCTCAAAGTGGAAACACACACACACACAGACAGCAATTATCTTTTCCTCGACAGCCTTACAACTAGACCGAAGAAAACATCATACTAAAGGGGAAAAGATTCAAATGGCCAAGGATTCCATTCCGACTCACTACCAACACTGATAAAAACAGCAGTTAGGATAACCAATGATGAAGCACATTGGCTTCATTCCGACTCACTACTTAGGCTATCCAACGATGCAGTACATTGGGCAAACATGCTGCAAAAGACCTCTTCTCAGAGCGTTTAAACGCAGAGATGTCACTGAAGAAGAAGAAGGTGTGCCTGAGCCAACCTGTGGTCTTTTCCATCTCCTCAAGGATTCAGGAAAGCTGGGCAGTGAAGAAGGAAGACCAAAGAATTGATGTCTTTGGATTACAGTATCATCAAAGAATACAGAATATCCCCTGGCCTGCCAGAAGTGGTGGACAACCAGAGTGCTGGGTAGAGGACAGTGAGATTTTGTTCTCAAGGACTTTGGACACGCCGTTATTGCTGTGGTACAGAGTGTGACACAGCTCTGTGGTCCACAGAGCTGAAGCCAATTAGATGGCGTCTAACTACTGCAGCCCCACCCCAATCTGCTAACAACTGCTAGACCCACCCCAATCCACTAGCAACTGAAGAAACAGGAACAAACCGCACATTCTAAAAGACGTATTAAAAAGAAAAAGGAAGTTGTAGCAGGCTTGGCTACATACAAGGGTAAGGAAGTCAATAAATCAAAAGTGACCTCTCCATTTTTGTTATCTTCTCTACATGATGGGCTCCCTGATATGCTTGACTGTAGAGGCCAGCCAGGTAATGAGGAGGCTTTACGTTGCTGAGATGAAGGGTAGCAAGTGAATATGTTTGGTATGCAGTAAGGGTGTGCGGCTGGAACGTGGGTAAACTGTGACCATGCAGACTCGGAGCCTCTTGCAAAGGTTTCAGGCATGAAAATATTATCTTACCAACGTGGGCTTAAGTACAATCTGAAGTCTCAGAGTGGTAGACGCAATGTGCTAACGTGAATCTAATGAAATTCCTATCCGAACCCTGGCTGTATCACAAACACCTCCTCAGATAGCTGTCCTAGTTATTCAGTGTTTACCTCCTTGTTCCCTGCTCAAACGTTCCAAATAAAAAGAGAAGGTTCGCATGGGGAGCTCCTTCTGGAGAGATACACTGCTATGGCAACAAACTCCAAAATGCTTATCCAAAGCTCCTCTCCCTGCAGCAAAGAATACGTGCAATTAGCCTTCCCTGAGCCATGTCTACTTTAAACCCCCACTTATCCCATCTTTCTTTAACACTTCACGTTGATCTTTTGTTTCGGCTAAACACAGGAAACATCTCTATTTCTGCATTTCCCTTTCCAAAGATAACATTATCTTCAGCCTCTCTTCTTGAGATGTCTCAAATCTGAAGTGTGAGTCTCCCAGTGAAAACCTCACACTGCTCTCCCCTCTCATCCTTCACCGGACAGGACAAGTGCCTTCTAGGAATTGCTTCAATACAAAGAGCCTTGGATTTTGTTTGTTTTTTAATCAGTTTCCACCTTATCATTTATAGTTGATCCACAATGATCAATTTAGCCTTCTTTCTGCCTATTTACTTTCTTTTACTGTCTCAGTTAGCCATACTACTTATATGCTTTTTATAATTTTTTTACCCAAATTTTGGAATTCAGCTTTCTGGTCTTAAGAAAAAGGGGAAAAGCTTTGGAGTTAACTGACCTCGGAAGGGGCTTCAAAAGTTCATGGAAAAATTCTATTTCCTTTTAATTCCATTTTTCCAAGAAGAATGTGAAGGCCCCTCGTATGTCCCCTTAAATGTGTAATCTTGGGTAAATTGTATAACTGTTCTGAGCCTCCGTTTTCTCATCTGTAAAATGACTGCTGAATTTTAATCCTCACACCCTCTAAGTGAATACCTAGACCCCATTTGACAAACGAAAACCTTGAAACTGGACGCAGCTAGGGTTCAAACCCAGGTAACCATGGCGGTTTTCAAATATCCAATAGAAGCACATGGTGTGCAGAAGGCTGTGGGTGACAGTGGAAACCCAAAATCCATCTCCAAGGTCCACACATGGATTAAGCCTCCAGTGGATTCCCTCTGATCACAGTTAAGGGATATGAACAGACCTGTTAGCAGACAGAAAGTATTCTGTCTATAAGTGACTTTACACAGTGAGGGCAACCGGTCATATTTTACCATTTGATCTTCCTTTTGACCCACTTGAAAGCTGTTTCAGTTTTGTTTTGTTTTGTTAAGTGAATGGGAAATACATGTGGATTAATCCCCTTTGACCATGGACCAAGAATGGGAATAGCTTTGCTAGCATGCAGAACGCGCTACAAATACAGTGAGGCCACAATTCAGCACCCTATCATTGCATCTCCCTTGTAATCCATTTAAATTTGCTCTAGTTTCTAATATATCTGCTTTCTTTTAAATTGAGGGTTTTTTTTATCTGTTTTACTTTGTTATTGTTAGTTTTGTTGTTTAGTTTTTTAGTGTTTTCCTGGATGGGAAATCCAAGATTGGCAAATCTACATAGTAACTGGATTCATGGTTCAAGGGTATATAGCAGGAGAGGTTGGGAGAGCTAATAACAGTCTGGGTTCTTTAGAGAAACAATCCAGAGACACTCATGTATAAAAGAGAGTTTTATATAAAGGTTAAGTGCATCAAGAAGACAACCCAACCCAGTGCTGCCCAAGCCCACAAGTCCAACATTAACCCTTATGTCCAACATCAATCCACAAAGTCCTCCTCCATCTCACAAAACACACACAATGATGCCGACTGCAGGAGGAAAGCTGAATCAGAGAATGTGTAAACATCTCAGCGCTGGCAGGGGTCTCCACACGGGGGCTCCAGCACCCAGAGCTGCATCGGGGTAGGTCCATGAGACTTCTCCTTGGGAATATCTTGCAGGAAGTGAGCCTTGCCAGCTGAAGCAGAAAGCTAGTTAAAGCAGATGGCACCCTGGTCCGACCTTCAGAAAGCAAGAGACCCAAGAACTAGAAAGGCGAGGCTCACTGAGCCCTTCAATTAACCCACGTGTTTAGCGGCCAGGTCGGCACAATAAACTTTAACTCAGTAACAATGAGTGCAAGAATGGAGAAAATATGCTAAACCTTCTGTGGTGACGACTGTACAACTCTTGATGTGACTGAACTATTAGATTGTATCATATGTGAATGATATGCCAATTAAACTGTTGAAAACCTGTATATAGCAGCTATGTTTCTCATATTAAAGCATAGGCTCCCAAACTTATTTGGCCTGCTGCTCCCATTTCAGGAAAAAAATGACTCAGCACCCCAGTGGCAATTAAAATGTTTTGCATTATAGCCCATAATCCAGGATACGATGTAGGCATCCGCTTTTGCAGGCCCACCCCTACCCCACTGGTGTCATTCCCATGTCCCAGCAAGCCTCTACCGTCTCCAAAGTAGTAGATTCTTGCCAGCAAGAGGAAGACTATAGTACATTTCAGCAGGAAGCTGTTCTATTAACAGTCAGTCTTGTCTTTCTCCAAGCAGAATAGGGTGAGTGCAAATCAGCAGGCAGTTTTTTTTTTAAATTTTATTTTAACAATTTATTGGGGCTCATACAATTCTTTTCACAGTTCATACATATACATACATCAATTGTATAAAGCACATCTGTACAGTCTTTGCCCTAATCATTTTTTTCTCTTTTCTTCTTTTACATTTTATTAGGGACTCATACAACTCTTACCACAATCCATACATATACATACATCAATTGTATAAAGCACATCCATACATTCCCTGCCCCAATCATTCTCAAGGCATTTGCTCTCCACTTAAGCCCCTTGCATCAGGTCCTCTTTCCCCCCCCCCTCCCTCGCCATTCCCCCCTCCCTCATATGCCCTTGGTAATTTATACATCGTTATTTTGTCATATCTTGCCCTATCCGGAGTCTCCCTTCCCCCCTTCTCTGCTGTCCCTCTCCCAAGGAAGAGGTCACATGTGGATCCTTGTAATCAGTTCCCCTTTCTAACCCACTCACCCTCCACTCTCCCAGCATCGTCCCTCACACCCTTGGTCCTGAAGGTATCATCCACCCTGGATTCCCTGTACCTCCAACCCTCATATGCACCAGTGTACAGCCTCTGTCCTATCCAGCCCTGCAAGGTAGAATTCGGATCATGGTAGTTGGGGGGAGGAAGCATCCAGGATCTGGGGGAAAGCTGTGTTCTTCATCGATACTACCTCACACCCTAATTAACCCATCTCCTCTCCTAAACCCCTCTATGAGGGGATCTCCATTGGTCGACACTTGGGCCTTGGGTCTCCACTCTGCACTTCCCCCTTCATTTAATATGATATATATATACATATATACACATACATATATACATATACACATATATACACTTACATACACACACTTATATCTTTTTTTTTTTGCATGATGCCTTATACCTGGTCCCTTGGGCACCTCGTGATCGCACTGGCCGGTGTGCTTCTTCCATGTGGGCTTATTTGCTTCTGAGCTAGATGGCCGCTTGTTCACCTTCAAGCCTTTAAGACCCCAGACACTATCTCTTTTGATAGCCGGGCACCATCAGCTTTCTTCACCACATTTGCTTATGCACCCATTTGTCTTCAGCGATCCTATCATGGAGGTGTGCAGTCAATGATATGATTTTTTGTTCTTTGATGCCTGGTAACTGATCCCTTTGGGACCACTCGATCACACAGGCTGGTGTGTTCTTCCATGTGGACTTTGTTGCTTCTGAGCTAGATGGCCGCTTGTTTATCTTCAAGCCTTTAAGACCCCAGTCACTATCTCTTTTGATAGCCGGGCACCATCAGTTTTCTTCACCACATTTACTTGTTCACCCACTTTGACTCCAGCCGTTGTGTCGGGAGAGTGAGTATCATAGAGTTCCAATTTAATAAAAGAAGGTATTCATGCATTGAGGGAGTGTTTGAGTAGAGGCCCAAGGTCCTTCCGCCACCTTAATACTTGACCTATAAATATAGACACATAGATCTATTTCCCCATCCTCCTATATATATTTGCATGTACGTCTTTGTCTAGACCTCCATGAATGCCCTTTGACTCCTAGCTCTTTCCTCCATCTCCCTTGACTTTTCTCCCAGCAGGCAGTTTTTATCCGTCTCTCACTGCTGAATTGGAACATGGCACGATGAACATGATGATGGTGGTGGTGATGATACATCAATTAACCTTACAACTACATTTGAAACCCAGCGCACACTAGACACGATGCTAAGCATTTTGTATTTATTATCAATCCTCCCAACAACCCTATAAGGTGGAGATACTTGCATCCTATTTGACAAATGAAGAAAAAACCCGAAGCTTGGCACAGCTGGGATTCAGGCAAGAGTGAAGATTTCAAACATCTAATGAAATAGCAACAAGTTATGGATGCGCTGACAGGAAGACACCTAGTATTACGGCAGTCAGAGCTATCTGGGTGTGTGTGGGGGGGACGCACAGGGGAAACTTCCCTTAACTGTGTGAGCCAAAGCAAGAGGGAGGTAGAAGAAGAAAGGGTTACATCCCAGAGTAGCAATTTTGGAATTTTCAAATATTAGATAGCATGACACTGTCAAATTGAGCATGGCCCGCTTTGGGGATAATTAGAGTTCTCCAGAGCAAAGGTTTGCTGCCTGCTTTCCACCTGACACGCAATGATGGATGAAGGTATTAGAAGCTGATGCTACGCACCATCAGCCGATCAACACAAGTCCACAGGCTCAGCCAGGCCCGCGAGAAACTCCCAGAACGTCAACTGCACCTCTTCCACGGGGAAGCCTCCGTGTTTTAAAATGCAAGTGAGTAAAACAGGCAAGAATTCTCTTTATACCAAGTAAGGGAACATCCCTATTTAGTAAAAACAAAAAACCAAACCTGTGTAGTATGTGTTCCAGGTGTGTTCTAAGAAGCCCTTTCCCTCTATCGACCCTCAGACAACACACTGGGGTAGGTGACTGTTTTATTCCCATTTCACAGCTGAGAAAACTGACACACCAACAAAGCAGTTTGTGGATGATCACCCAGAAGGGAAAGGGCACTGCCAGGATTTCAGCAAGGATCTGGCTGCGGACCCCCAGCTCTTAAGCACTTAAATGTGAGAAGAACCCCCCTCTCATCTTTCCTTGGGGCATGACATAATAGACAGGTGCCCTGGGGGATTCTAGGAACTTCTCCCAGGATGCCCCCGCCAAAAAGACACTTTTGCCTCTGCAAGATAAGCCTGGAGGCTCTCTCTGTGGGTGAGCATTCATTACCATCCCGTGACCAGGATGCGAAGGTCACAGCAACCAGGTATCCCAATCCTACAGACGCAGAAAACATTAACTGGTGTCTCTCTCTCTCTCTCTCCCCCTCCCCTCTGTGTGTGTGTGTGTGTGTGTGTGTGTCTCCCTGGGTAAACTGAGCAATTAACTGTTTTGTACGCTGTTCTGTATAGGGAGGTCGGGATGAGTGGATCTATAAAGCCAGCAACTGGATTCATAATTGCTGGGGAGCAAGAGAGGGGGCGGGTGGAGGGAAAGGGAGGGGCGTCAAGAGCAATGGGTACAAGAAAGAAGAAAATGTTCCAAAGTTGACTGTGGTGCCGACTGCATATTGTTTCTCAATATGATTACATTCCTGAATTACAAGATCACAGTATCTCAATGAAACGACTTAAAAATAAAACAATCTCCTTACTGACCCCACAAAATGATACTGGTTACAAGGCTTCCCCATGTCATTCGGCTCTTTATGACCCAACACAGCCCCATAGAGAATAGAAACAATGTTATTTATGCCTGCTATTGGCCAGACAGTCTTCTACGTGTGAAGGTAGGATTGACTCAGTGGTAGAATTCCCAGCTCCCATGCAGAAGATCTGGGTGATTCCTGGCCAGTGCACTTCACGTGTAACGTTAGGTCAGAAGAGGTACAGGTGTTGCTGAAATGCTGAAGAGAGCTTCCAGACGGCAACAATTAGGAAAGCTCTGGAGACCTACCTCTAAAAATCAGCCAGTGAAACACTACAGGTCGCAGCAGCCCAACCCTATTGCGTATGTAGCTGCTGTGTGCTGGAGGTCAACTAGGTGGCAGTTAATTCTACATGATGGAATAGTAACAGATTTCTACATGACGGAATACACATGCAGCCACCCACAAGTGGTCCTATATACATGGGGCTCACATCCTAACTGTATCAGTCTGGATACATTAGAGAAACAAATCCACAGAAACTCATGTATAAGAGTTTTAGATAAAGGGTAAGTGCGCATCAAGAAAACATCCCAACCCAGTGCTGCCCAAGCCCACAAGTCCAACATTAACCCATATGTCCAACACCAATCCACAAAGTCCTCCTCCATCTCACAAAACACACACTATGGTGCTGACTGCAGGAGGAAAGCCGAGTCAGTGAACGTTTGAGCATCTCAGCGCTGGCAGGGGTCTCCACACGGCTGCTCCAGCACCCAGGGCTGCATCAGGGTAGGTCCATGTGGCTTCTCCTCGGGGATGTCTTGCAGGAAGCGAGCCTTGCCACCTAAAGCAGAAAATGGCCAAGGCAGCTTCACCCTGGTCTGACCATCAAAAAGCAAGAGACCTGAGAACTAGAAAGGCGAGGCTCACTGAGCCCTTTATCTCTCCGCCCTTCAATTAACCCACATGTGTTTGTCGACCAGGTTAGCACAATAAACTCACTCACTCACTAACAGAACAAAAATATTGTTCATCTAAATAAAGGCCGGCTCCAAGAACGTGAGGAAAGAGCACTGGCAACCAGCTAAACTCGGTGCAAAAGATGTGAGGGGACCTCTACTCTAAATGCCACACATGAAGAAATCTTTTCCACAACCTGAGACACGGGGCCAAACTGCACTGCTGCCAAAGTGGCTGCCAACTGGAAATGCAATGCAGTGTGGTTGCATGGCACTGCTTCGGGCTCAGGGAAAGACGCAGTGCCCGCCTGGGACTCACCAATGAGAGAAGTGGAAAAGACAACACTGACCTCTCTGGACTGCCACTCCCACCCCCGCCCCCCAAAACAAGATACCCCTAGCAGAGAATCCTCACGTCCACTAGCTCCTTAAACACCGTGACTAGTGTTCAATCAATTCAAGGGGCAAGGAAGACAACAACGCAACACAGATGACGAGAGTCAGTTTTGCAGTAACAAGTGGAAACTGTTGAAGTGGGGGATGTTTCACAGTCCTTTACTCTGATGGAGCGGCCACAGATGGAGTGAATGAGAGGAGGAGACCTCTCACTGGGGCACACCCTCCGTCAAGCTCGCTCGCTCGCTCGTTCTCTCTCTCTCTCTCTCTCTCTCTCTCTCTCTCTCTCTCACACACACACACACACACACACACACACACACACACACACACACTACACACTTCTTACTCACTGCTATCGAGTCGATGCCTACTCAGAGTAACCCCTCCCTCCCATGGGTTTCCAAGACTGTGACTGCTTAAGGGAGTAGAAAGCCCCCTTTTGCTCCCGTGGAGTGGCTGGTGGTTTCAAAACTGCTGACCATTTGCATGGCAGCCCCAAGCATAACCACTACGCCAACAGGGCTCTCTGACTATAGCGAGGCCCCTTTGGGGTCAAACAACCCTTTCACAGGGGTCACCCGAATCATAACAGTAGCAAGATAGCAGTTATGAAGTAGCAAGGAAAATAATGTTATGGTTTTATGATTGGGGGGGGGGGGTCACCACCACATGAGGAACTGTATTAAAGGGTTGCGGCGTGAGGAAGGTTGAGAACCACTGCCTTCAAGAGTTCTCAAAAGCAAACAAATCAAATAAAGCCAGGCATCATAAAGCAATAGAAATACTTTAAATTCCTGGCCCACAGAACCGCTCCATCTCAGAATGGCCCGATGGATACCCAAGGGAAGAATCATCGCTCTTCATCCAGCTGCACTTGCCACGTACCCAGACATTCCCTCGCGGCACACTCTCCCGTTCCCCTTTGGGCGCGGAGGAGGAAGGTCAGAGAGCTTAGTCATGTTTGTACCCACAACATATAGCATTGGGCTTGTCATAAAGTAGGTATTCAGAGAAATGTTTTCTAAGCAGTATTAAGAACAAGTTCAAAACAGAAATAAAAAAATACAGGAATCACTTGTAGAGATGCCCTAAAATACTACTCACCAGAGTTGTTCATTTTAAATGATTTAAGTAATTTAGACAACAGCTTGAATAATGCTGAGCCATCTGAAAAGAGAGACACTAACGAGAGAGAGCAAACTCACATTTCTGGTAATTTATCCAAGACCAAACCTGCAAAGAATCAGGGATAGATTAATGCCAACGTTGTACCAGGCAATCTTTGTAGCCTTGACTGATAGGTTAAGGTTATTTTCGATACATGGATCAGAGACTAGCATGCTTCCCATACAGGTATTTAAACTCCCTTCATTTATATAGAGTCCCGGTGGTGTAATCGTTAAGCACTGAGCTGCCACTGGAAACCTACTGTGAGTCAGCATTGACTCAATGGCAGTGAGTGAGCCATTCTTCATTCATGTTCCTGCAACACAAGGCAGGAGAATCAACTACTGAACAGGAAACACAGGACTCCCACCCTCTTGGGTGATTTTTCTTTCTGGTCGTCGTCGCTCAACAAAGTTTACATCATCAAGTGCAAGCTGCTTTCAACTACACTTCCCCAGTGCCAATAAAAGGGGTTCATCCTTGTTGTTTAAACAAAATGCAAGTGACCAATCAGTAACACAAGCAGCTACAGTCACATTAAGTCCAGAAGCAGGACGGCACAACCAACCACAGCGAAGGCATTCTGAACAGAAGCTGAAATAACCCAACTCTAGGTTGACTCATAGTTGCTTCTTCCCACATAATTCTGATACAGAACTTAATGTTTCTGCCTACTTAGGAAACAGACTGGAAGAGACCAAATGGCCCTTTTCATTTGCAGAGTCAAACAAGCCAGCTAAAATGGTGTAAAATGCATCAATCACAGCAGCACTGCTTTTATTTATTATAGAATAATGCTACAAAACCCAGAGGGGCACCTACTATACACTAAGGGGCGTTGGTTAATATTAATGCATTGATAAAGGTTTCTCAAGTGTACTAATAGCACAACAATGAAAAATATTAATGATAGCAGAGACTAAGCGCCAGGAGCCCCGGTCGCGCTGTGGCTTAGGCATTGGGCTGCCAGGCACGACGTTGGCAGTTCAACCCACCAGCTGCTCCGTGAGAGAAAGATGAGGCTGTCTGCTCCCATGAAGATATACAGTCTCAGACACCACGTGGGAGTGACTGAGTCAGAACTGGCTGGCTGTCAGTGGGGTTGCGCAGGGGAGAGAGGGCAGATGGGAACTCTCTGTGCCTTCTGCACAATTTGTCCATAAACTTTAAACTGCTCAAAAATTACAAAAGGGATTCAAAGAGCATGGGGAAATGGAGTGAAGAGATAATGGAATTTTACCAGCAGGAACTGTCTGAAGTCCCTTCATAAGGTCTAAACACAATTTAAAAATAAAATGACTTGACCTTAAATAAATGACGAGAGTTTTATATTATGGAATACTAGGTACCAGCTAGACAATGAGGCAGAACTAACTACATGTAATAACGCAGAAAGACATGCTCCACATTGGGAGGGGGGGGCGGATGTTGAACAATGTTTGCTGGGCATCAAAGGACAGACACAAAATGAAACCACACAGGCAGAATAAATGGGCTGGAAAGGCACCAAGCTGATAGCAGTGATGACCACTGGGATATAAAAAGACACTGCATGAAGGAGGAGTTTATCTTCAGTTCCTATCTACTGCAATATTGTTTGGATCCTTCTGAAATAGTATTCGTACCCAATGGTTAAGTGGAAAATTTTTAAAGAATTGATTTCTAAAATGGGATAAGCAACCAAGGCATAAATATTCCAAGCTTTAAGAAATAAACCATCAACCTGGAAGACTCAGAGTAACTGACAGAATTTAGATCCAACAAAATACTTAAAGATGCTAAATGGCATACAGCAGGAAATTCTAGTTTTAAAAAGCACACATAAAGGATGAGGAACACCGGATGCTTTCAACATGGGTATCGTGAGTCATTGGAACTACGCTGCATGCTATGGGACAATGCTCTCCTAAACACTTTGTAACTAACTTATAATTAATGTGTTCTCCAGATTAGCAGTGCCTATCATATCTTCAAACTGCAACCTTCCAGCTTCAAAGTAATCACCTCATAAAGAAGCCACTCTTTCTTCTGCCCTGGAGAAGAGTTTTGCTGTACACACGGCTCCCTTCCTTCCAGAGGTCAAGATGCTGGCAACGCAAGCAGTAGTTCAACTTCAGTACCAAGCCTGAAGAATCCACAGGCTTCTTGCTCTCGGTATTTTCCCAGAAGTGATATCCCAGGACCAGAAACTGAAATATCACCATGACAGGCAATCCACAATAGTCACAGATACATCTGTTAAGGATGTGAAATGCACGAAAATTCAAGTTCCTTTTCCTCGCGTTCTTACAAAATCTCAACACAAAAACAATTAACTCCTGGCTTAACGAAACTCCCAAATTAGCTATGAATGAATGCATCTTTTTATTTTCCACAGAGTCTTCATCTGAACTTCATCAGACAATTACATGAAAGAGCCACAAAGTAATGCAGAGCACACTGTCCACGATGGCCTAAACAAGGCTAAGTCAAGAAGTACTGTTGTAAATTCACAAATATATAAAGTGGGAAACTGTTGGTTCTCAACATATCCTCCATCTAGGCCTAAACACTTCTGAAGGCAATGTTTCCAAACCTTCCCCAAAGAATTCTGTACTCTGATTCACCCCAAAAGCAGTCTTTGAAGCCTCGAGGTTCAAGTCTCATTCTTTCGAAATGTTGAGTTTGGGGAATAAAAGGTAGTCAGGTGATCAGGGCTGTAAAGCAGAGGGGTTCAGGCTTCCCAAGGAAATTCTGAAAGCCAGCCCTTGCTGCTCTCGAGCAATCAGCAGGTGCGCTGTCATAATGGGAACAAGTCCTCGGTGCGACTGTCCAGGGCTTTTTCTCATCAATGCACTTTTGAATTTTCTCAAAATTGCTTCCCAGTACGTCCAGTAAATGGTAGCCCTGTGTCAAGATATTTCCTTTGGAATCTCAAAAAGCAGCTGCCATAACCTCTCGCGTTTGGTAGAACGGACCCAGCAGATCCTCTAAGACAGCGGTTCTCAACCTTGCTCGTGCCGCAACCCTTGCATACAGCTCCTCATGTGGTGGGGACCCTCCAACCATCACATGATTTTTGTTGCTACCTCATCACACTGTCATTTTCCTGCTGTTATGAATCGGGTGATCCTGGTGAAAGGGTCGTTCGACCCCAAAGGGTCACGACCCACAGGTTGAGAACCGCTGCTCTAAGAAAACACTGCTGTGACTGGATCTCTTCTTGAAAGCACCCTAACAGGACGAAGGCAAGAGAGAAAGTGGCTGGAGCCATTCCCTGATGGCAGAGACTGTTCACACGTGCCTGGTTTTGAAGACAGCCACGCATGTATGAATTGGAACCCTAATAGCAATCGGAGCGAATTCCAAAAAGTTCAGGGGGAAATGGAATTAAAATAGCACTGGATAATAGCAGCCATCTAAGGGAGGTGGCAAAGAAGTACACGTGGAAGAAGCACACCAGCCTCTATGATCCAAAGGTTGTAAATAATATAATCCAGATCCAAAGGAGGGAGTGGTATCAGAAGGTAAATTGTGAACACCTGGTTGGCAGAAGGCTTTGGATGACAGCGGAAGCCCAAAGTCCATGAGCAGGGTCCCCACATGACTTTTGCCTCCGGTGAATCCCCTCTGGCCATGGTTGAGGGATGTACACAGCCCTGTTGTCAGAAAGTGATGTAGAGACATTACTTACAGTAGACATAACTAGGTTAAAATGGAACATCTTATTTGACACTGCCCCTTTTGACAAATTTTAAACGCTGTATTTGGGGGGTTTTTTGTTAGTGTGTGTTTATAGGGAAAAGGAAAATATATGTGAATTGGGTCTCGGGTGTGAACAAGCTTGCTCTCATGCAGAGTGCACTGGGAAGTAGATTATGGCACATGTAACCAGGTTAAAATTTAACACCTTATCATTTGAGCTCTCTTTTGACCTATTTAAAAGTTGTTCTAGTTTTTAATATTTTCTGTTTTCCATTGAGGCTTTCCTTTATTATATTTTGTTACTGTTGTCGAGCTTTTTTGCCGCTTTTGTTTTGTTTGATATTGGAAATCCAGGATGGGTGAGTTTATAGAGGCAGTACTGAATCGATGGTTTCTTGGGGGTCGGGCAGGGAGGTTGGGGGATAATGGAGAGCTAGTAACAAGGAGTACAAGAAAGAAGAAAATGTTGTAAAAGTGACTGTAAAAGTGGTGATTGTACAACTCTTCAATCAATTATAAGATATGTGGATTATGTCCCAATAAAACTGTTTTAAAAAAGGATAATGAAATTTTCCCATGAATTTCTTAAGTCCTCTTGTATTTTTTTACTTATCCAGTTTTACTTTCCAGAGGCTTTTTTGCTGGTTTTGACTGGAGAATTTCAGAAGCTAGTATTTATATAGAATTAGATTACAAGTTGTTGTAAGGTAAACATCTTGCTTTCACCAATTATTATTAATAATTCTTACGCTAAGAATGAAGCATGGGAAGTAAGCAGCACAATTAGACAAAGGACAAGATTTCAATCCTCTTTCCTTTGTGCCTGAACAAAATACTGACCCTTAAAATTCAGAAGTTTGAAGCAAGCAGCTTCTTAGTAACAGAATTGCTAAACATGCCAATCTAGTGGGAGATGGCGGGGCGGGGTCCCACAAGACAAGGGAAGAAATTCCAAGAAACACCAACTCCCCTCTCCTCTGTCTTTAGCTGTGGGCAATCAAGTTCACTCACCACAGGTTATTCGTCTCTCTCTCAGTCATGCGGTCATTGTACCCTGTCACTGCATAAGGCTCTTACAGGACAATGTGCTATAGTTCCTCAGACTAACAATTTTACTATTTACTGTCACCTGAAGAAAAAGGGGGAAATATATTTTAATAGTGGTTGTCACCCAATATTCAAATAAACTCAAAGGGTTTGGGTGGGGGTGGAAGTGAGGGAGCAACTGAAAGCTGTGCCAACCACTCCCAGCAGGTATCATTTGGTTAATGGTGTCCTAGGACTAACATCAAACAACTTCCTTAAGTTCCTCTTTGACTCGCAGGAAATTGTTTGGCAAACTGTGACGCTATTTTACATGCGGCTTCTTTACCTCATCAGGGTGGATCAGAGTGAACTGCCTTATCAAAAAACATAATCTAGAAAATAAAAACCATAACCTAAGAAATTAAGAGTATTTGAACTTTCAATTGCTATAGATGACTCAGTGAGTGGGCAGTGCCAGAAATTCACACTGCTGCTAAAAAAGCTACTGTTTTCATGAAGATCACTTTGAAATACTGTTCTGTGTGGACATTCTTTTCTCTTGCAATATGATTTTGTTTTCTGCAATGCTAAGCGTTGATGAAGTGCTACCGCCATTGCTCAATGGCCATCCATTGTCAATATTCAACCACTTCCAGCTACAGCGTGTGACCAAGGATCAGTGCTACTAAAGAAAGAAGTCCAAGATGCACAGAAGGTCTCAACAAGCAAAAAATGTATCACCTGAGATACTTCACCAAACACTGGAAGCACTCACTGATCTTGTCAAGAAATATGGAAAACAGCAGTCTGCCCAACAGACTAGAAGAGGTGCCTATTCTAAAGAAAAGCGAGCAAGTAGAATGCAGAAACTGTCTAACAGCATCAGGATCACATGCAAGTCAATTATGAAGACCATTCAACAACCGGTGCATTAGTGCTGGTGCATAAAGTACGGCCAGAAATCCAAGCTGGATTCCGAAGAGGCTGTGGAATACGAAATGACACTGCTCGTGCCACGTGGATCTCAGCTGAAAGCAAAGAATATCAGAAAGGTGGTTGGTTGTGTCGTATTGACCACACAAAGGCTTTCATAACATATATATGAAGAACACTGTGAAGAACAGGACTTGCAGAACACTTGGTTTGTGCTTTTGTAAATCTGTACACAGACTAAGAGGTCGTCATCGGAACAGAACAAGGAGATACTGCATGGTTTAAAGTCAGAAAGGTGTGTATTAGGGTTGGATCCTCTCACCATAATCATTCCATCTGTATGCTGCGCAAATCATCTGGGAAGGTGTCTATGTGAAGAAGGCTTTGATCAGGAAAAGCTCTTCATGTTACATGCGGTGATACAGCCTTGCTTGCTGAACACGTATGTAGCATGCTTCAAGCTCTTACTGATGACATCAGCGAACGACAGCCTCAGTATGAATTCTACCTCATCATAAAGAAAACACAAATTCTCACTTGACCAGTATGTAACATAGTACTAAATGGAGAAAATACTGACATGGTCACGGGTTTCATTTTACTGGAAGCCACAATTAATGTTCATGGAAGCAGCGGTCAAGAAATGTGCAATAGGCCTCTTCCCCTTCGACCCCCTCGCCCCCCATACAACAAACCTCTTAAGTGTTAGAAAGCAAAGATGTCACTTTAGAACAAAGGTGTGTCTGACCTAAGTCATGATATTTCACACGGCATCATTTTCATTCAAAGACGGTGCGGTGAAATTTCTTAACATGGCTCTTCTATCCATGTCTCTAAAACTCTCACCAAATGACTGTGTGGGGCTATGCAAATAGGGTGTGTGAAATATTAATAGAGGGGACTGCTCAGTTTGGGGTTGCCATTCTTCTGTATGAGTCATCTCAGGAGACAGAGAATGTCCAGGACCATCTAGGGCAGAGAGTCACCAGTGGAGCCCATTTGAAATCTCTGCCTGAGGCGGAGGAGGCAACAAAAGGCATGTCACACTGAGACCAGAGACTAAGGCAAGATAATGAGACAAAGCAGTGTTGTTCAGACTTGAGGTAGGGCTCCTGGCCCATGGAGGTAGAGGTCAAGGGACAGCAAGTCTGAGGAGCCTGAGGCCCACAAAGGCTCAGATGCTGGCCGAGGAAAGGCACTGCTCGGGCCCTAAAACTGTATCTGTGTTTTCCGAAACTGACCTGTGCTAAGTTGTTAATTGCCCTAATAACCCCCTGGGGGTAGTTATATAATTTCATGTCAACATGAAGAGATACGAAAGTGTTAAGGGTGGAGTCCAGCCTGTCCATCAGGTCACAGCCTGATGGTACCTCCTTGTGGGCATGGCCTTCTTATAAGAAGGGCCCCTGGGAATCTACACACTCTGCACCCCCCAACCTGATATTCTGCATCATTGCTTGTGACTGTGTGAAATCTCACGAGGTGCTTATGGACTACTATCGGACTTACGGACCTGAGTGGGAGTGGGTTGGGATGTTTTCCTGATATATTACTTCTTGATATAAAACTCTTTCTTACGCATTATGGGTTGCTGGACTTGTTTCTCTAGTCACACCAGCCTAACACAACCCTATAATCACGAGTGTCCCATGAGAGTTCTGTGGCCAGTGCAACACATTATAGAAGCCAACAGTAGAGCAGTGTTGTGGATTGGGTGGCTCGTGTCAGAATAGGTAAGGAAAGATGGAGGGTGCATGCCAGTCTCATCTCTGGCTTGTGGCAACTGGTCTTCGTCGAGTTGGATTCTCCCCTCTTGTGTAGCCAGTGGAGGTCAGGTGCAGTTTTCTCAGCAAGGCACTGAATCCAGAAGACCACAGAAGGGATGCATTTGAATTACGGCGCTGACAGAGAACACTGACTAGCCTACCAACAGCCAGAACAAACAAATCTATCTTGAAAGTGGTACAACCAGAATGCTCCAGAGACGTGAGGATAATAGGACTTTGTCTTGTGTAATTGGACACATTATCTGAAACTAAAAACCAAACTCACTGCCATTGAGTTGATGCTGAAGCATAGCGACCCTATAGGGTAGGATACAACTGCACCCAATGTTTCCAAGATTATATATAACTCTTTATGGGAGGAGAAAGCCCCATCTTTCTCCCGTGGAGCTGTTGGTGGCTTTGAACTGCTGACTTTACAGTAAGCAGCCCAACACATAACCACTACACCATCATGGCTCAAGACTAATTCCTATGGTAGGGCATCATGCTAGGAAGGGACTTATGGGGGAAAAAATGGATGACCTTCAATGAAATGGATTAGCCCAGTAGCTTCAACAGTGGGCTCAAACATCAGAAAATTCGTAAGGATGGCACAGGACTGAGCGGCGTCTCATTCTGTTATACACAGGAAGGGTTGGAACCAACTCATCAGCACCCAACAACCACCTGACTGCCAGAAGAACAAACAGACTTATCGTGGAGGAAGTGTAGTCAGAATACGCCTGAGAAGCAATCATGATGAGACTTTATCTTAAGAACTGAGGACATGCTACTAGGAGGGCCTGGTCATTCTTGGTAAAGGAGAGGGTCAGGGACAAGATGAAGACCTTCATTGAGATGGATGGGCAGTGGCTACAAAAATGGGCTCAAACACAGCAACACTTTTGAGGATGGTGCAAAACAGGGCAGTTGTTTTTCTCTGTTGTGTCTCGACAGGGTCACTGTGGGTTTGAACCAACCCATGGTACCTAACAAGAACAACGGGAGCTGAACTATCTAGCAGTAAAAAACACATCCTTTAATGTTATGGCTTTGCATTCTTCAACTTGCCATGAAACTGATTGCATGGCATAATGCTTAAATGAAATACCACAGAAATACCACAGGTCTTTAAAAGTGTTATAGAAAGTGTGTACTATGAAAAACAAAATCAAACAACTATGCTCTGATTGCACATTTTTCCCATGAAAATAAACTTATACTCACTTGTTATAACATATCTGAACATGTTTGTAGTTTGAAGCACTAAGAGGGGTAAGACATCAATTTGAAAAGAGTTTCTTTCAGAATAAAATGAATTATGCTAACTAAAAAAAAAAGAACGGAGGGAAAGAGGGAGCTCCTCTTCTTAGAGAAACACAAAAGCCATTCGTATTGGGGGGCTTTTCTGGCTACTGGCCCACATTCCAATAATTTAAGCATTGAGACTGCCTGGCAATTGTGGGTTCTGATGGGCTTGTCGTTGTGTCTCACTCAAATGCTGCTGATTTTAAAGCAATTAAACATTGGGTAAAGGAAAAAACACAAGTTAATCTCAAAATAACAAACAGAGAAGGAGGGAGGAAGGGAGGGAGAATCCTGTTTACTCTTTAAGACAGAAAAAGACATTTAAGTGCAAACGTTTAAAATAATATCACATCATATTTCCAGAAGTAATTTATTTACAGCCAAGATTTAATGGCTGTAAGTGTTCATGCAACCACTACTGGCGATCTTTATTACTGATTGCATAAACAAAAAATTGCCAGTGTTCTCACATTCTCATAAGCATAAGAAATAGTACAAACTGGGTGCCATGAAAACACTAACAGCTTTCACTCTCAAACCCTGTTTAGAAAGTTACTTTACATATCACCTGCCTTTCAATTCACTATTGGGTGCTCAAATGTCAGACCCTATACTAAGTCCTGACGACAAAAAGATAAGTAAGCAATGTCCCTTAAGTCTCCCTCATCTATTTAGCTAATCAAAATCACACTAACCAAAAAGAGCAGGACTTACCTAACAGGGAAAAAAAAAAGGTTAGAAATGTTAGAGAAAAAATGTATATGATCACAAACTAAGTTAAAAGCAATGCTTGTTCATACTTTTCCACTATATGATCCAATTTTATTAGTACACCTTGAGGATGCCACAGCCTCAGAAGCCCAGGAACTCAGAAACAAGGGGCTTTGAGTAGGAACTGACTCAATGGCAGTGGGTCTGATTTGGTTATTACCCACCTCACCTAAGTATTCTCTCCAAACCTCTTTAGATCTTCCATCAGAAGGAGTATTTGAAAATTCCTAATCGGCCCAAATCCTTAGACTATGGAATTCACCTTATGAATTGACTGACATGATTCTTATTGAGGGGCGCTGATCGCCCTGTCAGGTGAGTGTCAGACTGCTAAGTGCAAAGCGAGAGGTTCAAATCCACCAGTTGGTCTGCAGGAGAAAAATGGGGCTCCTTGCGTCCAGGAACCTTACAGCCTCAATAGTGCTACACAGGGTCACTGTGAGTCAACGGGGAGCCTTGGTGGCATAGCAGTTACACATTAGACTGCTAACCACAATGTCAGCAGTTCAAAACCACCAGCTGTTCTGCAGAAGCAGGGCTTTTCCACTCCCCTAGTGCTATCAGTCTCAGAAGCTCACAGAGGCAGTTCTGCCCTGTCCTGGAAGGTCACTAAAAGTCCCCATCGACTCCATGGCACACTACATGGAGTCTGTTGTCATGGCAGCGAGTTTGGTGTGTTTTGGTTTTGAGAGTTACTACAAGTAGTACACCTTGTAAACCTATAGACAACTGCCAATTTAACACTCTTGAAAGTCCATAAATACAAGAATACGACGTCTGATTGCGGCAAAGGCTTCAACTCTCCTGAAATCACAAAATGAGTGCTGAGCATCCACGATGTGTCCTGGTGTGGCCGTGACAAAATCTCATGCCAACTTGAAAAGGGAAGGGGGGTGGGGGTCTAGCCTATCAATCAGGTCACAGCTTGATGACCTCATTTGGAGGCACCAAGGAGATACATAGCTCACTGGAGGCCAGATACACACTGACTCCCTGCAAGACAATCCTGTTGACAAGCCAGATGTGCTACACTGATGGAGCCAGAGACCTAGGGCTGGAGGAGTCACGTGGAGGCCCATGCCATGAGACCATGAGAGGCTTCCACCGCTGCTGGGTCCACAAGACTTTCCACCCACTGGCCTGTGATCTTTTTTCCTGCATTCGGTGTCATTGCATGTGTTGCGTGAGTCCAAACTAGAATTTACAGACTGCTAAGAGACTCGTGGGCTAATATTGGACTTATGGACTAGATCTGGACTGGTCTGGGATGTTTTCTTAATGTACAATAGCTCTATGATATAAAGTTCTCTCTTACACACCTGAGTATCTCTGGATTTGTTTCTCTGGTCAACCCAGACTAACACACCTGGCTTTGCTGTTCTCGTCTCATCTACCCCTCCAGAGCACTGTTGGATGGCATCTTCTGGCGGAAATGGGATGCTCTAGGACTGAGCTAACATGAGCCAGTGGTGCCGGCTGGCACTTGAAGTGTATTAAGTCTGATTTGAGATGGACTGTAAATGAAAAATCAGTGTCAGATTCTGAAGACCTTACCAAGGGGGGGAACCAGGGTGTGTGTGGAATAAAATATCTCCATATTGACAACATCCTGAGATGTTGTCAGTTAGACTGGTTTAAATAAAATATTCTAATATTATTTTCACCTTTTACTTTTTGAAATGCAACTACTAGACATTCTGAAATTACATATGGAGTTTAGGGTAGACCCTAAAGGGTGCTTGGTGGCACAGTGGGTTGTGCATGGGACTTCTGCCCTGTCCTATAGGGATGCTATGAGTGGGGATGAAGTGCACGGCAGTAAGTTTGGTTTTTGACTTTGGGAAGGAGAAACTGACAAAGGACCCCCGGTGGAGTGGTGGGTTACACGTTGGGCTGACAGCCACAAGGGCTGCAGTCTGAAACCATTGGCTGTTCCACGGGAGAAACCCACAAGGGCAGTTCTGTGGCTCCTCCTGAGTCAGAGTGGACTCAGTGGCAGTGAATTGGAGTTTCAGGTTAAGGTGTGTCCAAGAGATCCCAGACAGATGTTTTAGACTCTCCAGGACCTGCTCTACTAATAGATCTTGTAATAATTACCATTTCCCATTCTACCAGGAAGTCATCATGGAGAGGGGAAGAAGCAGGACTTTTTAATGCAATGCTATAAAAAATGTTCACTATAGTATCGGGGAAAAAGAGGATAAGAAGTTATTAAAAAGTGGAGCTGCTTCAACCCTGCTTTTAAAGCATTCAAATCCAGCCACAGGAAAGAGGGGGAAATATCAATTCCACTTAACAAAGAGTATCTGCTGGAGTGAGCAAGGGTCCGCTCGGCCAGTCCCAGCAGCTGCATGACACTCACACTGCTGAGCACGCCGCACCGACTGTAACTGAGAACTCAGTCTAGTATTCATCTCCTATCTAAGCAGAGACTGCAAAACCTGACTCCCACATAAGCTGTATCTCCACTCTGCAACATGGTACCAATTAGGGATTGTGAAATATGTAGACAAGATGACTAAGAGAACAGGCACTAAATTATTTGCAGTGGTCATCTTGGAGCAGAAAAATAGAGCTTCTCCCTTTTCGTTACTGGCTCTATATTTTTCCTTTGAAAATGTTTTCCTTCTGAAAAACGAGGGCTGGAGGGGCAGTGGGTCAAGTGCTGGGCTGCTCCCTGAAAGGTTGGTGGTTTGAAACAATCAGCCACCCCGTAGGAAGGGATGGGCAATGTGCTTCTGCAACAACTGGCAGTCCAGGGAACTCTGGGCGGCAGTTCGACTCTGTCTCACAGGGTTGCGCAGTCAGAAAGGACTTGGCAGCAGTGGGCTTGGTTTGATTGAAAGTTTCCACAATAAAAATTACCTCCTGGAGGACCTGATGCAAAGGGCTTAAGTGGAGAGCAAATGCTTTGAGAGTGATTAGGTAAAAGAATGTACGGATGTGCTTTATACAATTGATGTATGTATATGTGTGGATTGTGATAAGAGTTGTATGAGCCCCTAATAAAATATTTTTTTAATTATCTCCTGTCTATCATGGCACATAAGATGTGTGATGTAATATGAAATTATAAGTAGGCCATTTCGTACGTGCCACCAAAAAGGACAGGACGAGAAGGAAGTTACTGTGTGGAGCAGGACTGTTTCCTAGATAAAGCTTGTCCAGGATTAGACCTATGTCCAAAACAAACACACACACTCACTGCCCGAGAAGTCGATTCCAACTCATAGTGACCATATAGGACAAGGTAAAACTTCCCCAGGGAGTTTCCACTTTTTTCAGGAGTAGAAAGCCCTGTCTTTCTCCCATGGAGCGACTAGTGGTTTCAAACTGCTGACCTAGCAATTACCAGGCCAATCAGTAACCACTAAGGCACCAGAACTATATTGGATAAGCAAGTATCAGCATTCAGACAGCTCCGAAGCCCTGGAATTAACTTTTACAAAGAACACAAAACATATCCTCTCTAAATAACAAGATTTTTGCTAGCCATCTGGAATGCCAAATTGACAAATGAACTCTAAGCTGGGTTTATAACGGGATTTAACTTAATTGACATGTTTTTTAATTTTTTCTTAAATACATGGAAAATCCAAAGTAAATCATCAAAGGACCCAAGAGGTTACCTCCTCAAACGAGAAGGTACTTTCTTTCCAAATGATTTCTGTGCTACTTACAATGAGGTTTACACAGTCACGACTGTGGGTTGTTCCACCGCTCCATTTGTAGGGAGAGATGTACAGAAGGAACGAGTTAAATTTGCTCTTGCGTGACAAAGACAAGGGGTGATCACCTTACAGGTTTCTCCTCTTTCCCTCTCACCACTCTGAAATGGCCCTTCCTTCATCACTGGATCTGGACACCACCACCCGCAGCACCAAGACTGACAGCTGCATTAGGGCCTACTTACCTGTAAGGCGTAACATTACAGATGCAGCCAGTGCCCAAAAGGCAAATACTGCAAAGAAGTTGAAAGGTACTGCTGCCAAACTATAATTGCATGTCAAAAAGAGAAGCAGTCCCAGGAAAATATGTTCTATGGCTTCTCTGATGCCTTAAATCTTCATTCACACATATTCTCACAAATACGGCTATGTCATACCCACATATAACCCGCAAAACTGTTGCACGCCTGGGAACGAGGCAGTTTCTCGGCATGTGAAATCGTCGACTCCCTTTCCAAATCACTCACAAGGTATGCTATGGCACCGAGTCTTGTCATAACAGAAGGTACTATACCTACTTTGAAAATTATGGGAAACCTTAACTTTTTTTAAAACATTTTATTAGGGGCTCATACAACTCTTATCACAATCCATACATATACATACATCAATTGTATAAAGCACATCTGTACATTCTTTGCCCTAATCATTTTCAAAGCATCTGCTCTCCACTTAAGCCCTTTGCATCAGGTCCTCTTGTTTTCCCCCCACCCTCCTCGCTCCCCCCTCCCTCATGAGCCCTTGATAATTTATAGATTATTATTTTGTCATATCTTGCCCTATCCAGCGTCTCCCTTCACCCCTTCTCTGTTGTCCGTCCCTCAGGGAGGAGGTCACATGTGGATCCTTGTAATCGGTTCCCCCTTTCCAACCCACTCACCCTCTACTCTCCCAGCATCGCCCCTCACACCCTTGATCCTGAAGGTATCATCCACCCTGGATTCCCTGTGCCTCCAGCTCCCACATGCACCAGTGTACAACCTCTGCCTTATCCAGTCCTGCAAGGTAGAATTCGTTCGGATCATGGTAGTTGCGGGGAGGAAGCATCCAGCTTTTTAACAGGGAAGAGTACTCTGTCATATAAACAATTGATGGGTAAACATTATTTTCCTACTTCTTGACTAACATTTGAACCAAAGCAGCTCAGGAAGGTAAAGGTATAGAAGAAAGGGTGAAAACTTCTAAGAGCTAAGAAAGATGAAGCTGTAAGCATACAAGCATACTGAAGAAGTATACTAGAAAACTAGTCTCCTATTTATTTTTTATATTTCTACCGTTTTTTTCATGTGTTTTATCTAACAAGCACATGATACTTACTATGGCCTAGGCCAGGGATTATTCTAAGTACTTTCCAAGCATTAATTCATAACAACTCTCTGAGGTAGGCTCTATAATTGACAGCCATTTTACAGGCAAGGAAGCAGAGTCAGGTCACATAGCCAGTAAGTGGAAGAGATGAAATTCCTGGGCAGTATAGGTCCAGAATCCACGCTAAGCTATTTACTGGCTCTCAAAAAGTAATACACTCAGGAAATGCCAGTGTCTGGCTCCTAGTTCACCAAAAGGCAGCACCCACAGGCCAGAGGGTCAAGCACACCAGCTACTCCACAGATGAGGCAGTTTGCTCCAGTCGATGTTCCCTCTGGAGCCTGCCAACCCTGTCTTATAAGTTCACCGTAAGTTGAAATTGACTCCACAGTATTTAATAAAAATCTACTAAATGAACAAGAGCATAAAGTACAGACAGCTAACTGGGGACAACCAATTATTCACAGTCCCAAACACCACTATTAGTATACTGTTTAATTTCCCATCAACCATTTCCTTGCCCACATACTGCTTCCCCCTCCCTTTAAATGATTATGAAAGCATACATGATTATCCAGGAAAGTAGTATTTTATGATACTAGTTTTCCATAATTTTTAGCGTAACGGCTAAAGTGAACTGGGTACTTATTGTATGTCAAACACGCGTGTGCTTATGCACTTGACATTTTACAAATGAAGAAAATGAAGCACAGTTAATATACCTTCCTAAGGTCACACTGCTAGTAAGAATCTGGGCCAGGGTTCAGAGCCAGCCAGTTTGACTTCAGAACTAGCATCTTGACCACTGCTGGAGGGAGGTTTATGAAGCCCGTAAGCAATAGTGAGCTTAATAGAGGTTAAAGTGGTGTTTATTATTGGCTTCCATCAAGCTTGTCTGGCAGTTTGTGGAACTGTGGTGTGTGTAGGTTACTAGGTTGTTGGCAACTATGCCACTGATCTTTCAAATGTTAGCACAGTCACCCGTGGTGGACAGGTTTCTGCAAACTTCCACACTATGATAAACGAGGGAGAAAGGCGTACTGATCTACTGCTAATCCTACGGGTCACAATAAAATGCTGGGAGATGAGTCCCCACATACACAGTGGTACCTTCCACACACCAGAACGGTGAAAGCTGCACAGGAGCAGGCAACATTTCATTCTGTTCCCGGGCTGCCATGAGTCAGAACCAACTCAAAGGCAACTAACACAAACTCAGTCTACAATGAGAATCCAGCTGACTCATAAGAGACCCTAGAGGTCTCTAGGGTACAACTCTTTACAGGAATAGAAAGCTCTGTCTTTCCATCCCCTCACAGAAGGGTCACGGGGAGGAGATGAGCCCGTCAGGGTGCAGTGTCGCACCGCTGAAACATACAACTTCCCTCTAGTTCTTTAATGCTTTCCGCCCCCGCCCCACTCATGTGACCCCAATTCTACCTTACGAATCTGGCTAGACCAGAGGATGTACACAGATACAGGTAAGAACTGGAAGCACAGGGAATCCAGGACAGATAGACCCCTCAGGAACAATATTGAGAGTAGTGGTGCCAAGAGGGGAAGGAAAGGTGGGGGGAGAATGGGGGAACCGATCACAAGGATCTACCTATAACCCCCTCCCTGGAGGACGGACAACAGGAAAGTGGGGAAAGGGACACATCGGTCAGTGTTAGGACATGAAAAAATAATACCAACTTATAAATTATCAAAGGTTCATGGGGGGAGAGGGAGGGGGAAAAGGGAGAAGCTGATACCAAGGGCTCAAGTAGAAAGAGTTTGAGAATGATGATGGCAACAAATGTAAAAATGTGCTTAACACAATGCATGGATACATAAGAGTTGTATGTGGTCCCAATAAAATGATTTAAAAAGAAAGTTCTTTCTCCCATGGAACCTGTAGTTTCTGAACTGGTAACCTTATGGTTCGCAGCCCAATGGGTCACCAGGGCACCACCAGGGCTCGCTCTCTGACTTTGCAAAAGTCACACATTCAGACCTGCCCCCCAAGCAGTACAAAGAAGGCATCAGGGGCTAGAAACTTAGTTAATATATCAACTTTCCACTCAAGGCACTAAAGACATACAGGCTCTTTCCACTCAAACCCCAAACTCACTGCCTTCGAGCCTTCACCGGCTCATGTGACCCCCTGGTGGGTTTCTGAGACCGTGACTACTTATCAGAGTAGAAAGCCATCTCTTTCCTGCGGACCTGCTGATGGTTTCGAACTGCCCACCATGCGGACTCCAGCCCAACACGTAACCACTACACCACCAGCATATAAATATTTAAGTTTCTCACAACTAGTAAACCCAGCACCCTGGCACACATCAACATGCATAGGTGACAGTTCCGTCAACCCTTCAGTAATAACAGAATTAAGAATAGAATCCTGAGATTCTTGGCCCACTATTCTGTAAGTAGATAAGCCCTTATTTCTCTTACAGTACCTGGGAAATGATTGACATTAGATAGGAGCTACTTGCCTACTTCATACTGTGCTACCTCTTTTCAGCTAATGAGAGCCCACCTAAAAAGCTGAAAAGGAGATGAAATGAGCTATTTGATTACAACCTTAGTTTACTAGATTACATGCAATGGTGGGATTCAGGCAGTTTGTACCAGTGTGGCAGGACTGAGAGCTAGTATTTTGTTGAGCTCGACAAAGTGGTTGCTGAAACGACACTGGTGCTCTCTACGGTGGGCAGCTGCCCGATGTGGAAATAAAAATTTTACATTCCTTACTTTTTTAATGTTCATCTGCACAACAGCATATCTAAACACGTGTAACGTTCAATCTGTCTATAGGTATAAAAAAAACTCGACAACACTAGGCTTGTGAGATTTGTTTATTGATTTCATAAAGCTCGCTACACATCGGATAAAATACGTTTTTATTTCTCTGCATTTGTTACTTCAGTAAGCAAACATATAAGGTAGAGAGGAAACGTACCAAATAACCAGAGGGTGGCACGCTGTCTCGTTCCAGCTGTGTCTTATGTCCCCAATTCCCGTGAGATATTATGAGTAAACTGTGCAATTTCTGAAAGTGTTCAAGAGCTGAAAATATTGTCAGGACAATTGCTAACAGGGGAAGCAGAAAGGGGTCTTTCCAAGATGAACTTGATATATGCAGAGAAGTCACCTAATTATTTCTAATACATCAACCACAATGACTAGTATCTGCTTGGCCCACCACTAAAGGAATGGGATCCTGCTCCTACAGATGAACCACACAGCCCACGATGCTTAGGTGAAGGTGAAGAATAGTGTGAGTGAGCATGCCCATCAGGAAGCAAGATGGAAAGATCTTAAATATCAGTTTTCTTGGGTGTGTTCTTGTTGTTGTCAAGCACTAATACTTTTCATTCTTTTAAAACTTTCTTATAACAATCTACTTTGTGTACTTTATTGATTTTAATTACCAACTTATGAAATTATGAATAATATACTACCTTTTGTTGTATTTTTTTCTTCACTTAGTTGTTAAATTATTTGACGAGTTGTTAAATTATTTCTTCACTTAGTTAAATTATTTGAATCAGTTTTTAAATTATTTGAATCCTGCCACTGGCTACATGTCTTTAATTACTTTTAAAGTTCTATAATTGTACTTTGGGTTTTGTTTTGTCAAACGGTGAATGAACTATCCACAAAAGAGTAAGACGACCATCTCTGCTTGACTTTACATGGAAGCATTAGATTTAAAGCAGTCTTGAATCAAACCCTAATGAATCCAAAAAGGTGGCAGCCAGTCGAATGTTAAAAATAAAGTGCAGCTCTTCTGGTCAGTTCACTGAAGAGTAGCTTAAATGATAGCCAATGATCAGTCCCAAGTCTTATCATGGCAGGGAACCAAGAGCAGAAGCACACTGACGGGTCAAGGTCAACCTATGGAGGAACCTCTGCTAGTGGATAATTACTAGTGTGTGCATGAAGCCATGTCAAGCTTCTTGGGTGACACATGCATGTAGCTGTTGGTCCGTAGGGGCCGTCCAGCCGATCCTAATGACCCTATGTACAACAGAGTACATCAGACTGAAATACAGTCTCCTCAGGAGGTCCTGTCTTATCCTCACGGCTGTTGTCAAGCTTCAGCCCAGGGTTGCAGGTCCTGTCAAAGCCATCTTACTGAGAGTCTTCTGCTCTCTCCGCTGACCTACGTGATCAAGTATGAAATCCTTTGTTCAAACATACCTGGCACATGTTTGAGGTCATTCTTTCTTTGTTTTAAAAAAACACCTTCCATTCACCGACGTGTACACATTTTGTTTCATGACACTGGTGGCAATCTGAACACATGCATTCTTCCTACTTCCTCCTACGCTCCCCTTTTCCAATCGCCGCCTCCCTTCCAGCCCCTTCCTGCCTCCTGAGCCTTGCTTTGGAGCCAGCCTTGGGGTCGTACATGGTTGACTTTCCTCCCTGGTCTTTACAGGCTTTTATTTTATAGGGTCTGTTCATTGTTTGGCTGAAAGCGGAGTTCAGTTCTAGGATGTCCAAGGCCATCGTCTCAGGGTGAGGTCGCTGCTTCTTAGGTTCATGGCCGCAGCTGGTATTTGCCTTCCATTACTATTCTTTAAGTTTATAATTTGCCTCCACGTTGACTGCACACTTAGGGAGGGCATCAGTATTAAGTCCAAACACAGCTTGGTGCCTTCTAGATAACAGGTATTTAATATGCATGTATTAATGATGAACACGAAATCCACAGCCACACCCAGCCCTTGTGATTATGGGAAGCGGCTCCTCCTACTCCGGGTGACCTGGGTGGCCCCTGAATGAAGCCTTTGAAGCTCCTCTTACCGTCACTCCCCCCTCTGGTGATGTCATGGGGTCTCAAGGACAACTCTCAGCTATCTCCAGGCCAGCTCATTCCCCGCTGAATTCCAAACTCTTTTGTCAACTGCTGACTTGGTATCACTATCAGCATGTCTATTAAAAATCTCAAACGTTTAACCAGTCTGGAACAGAACTCTTGAGCTCCCCCAGGAAACATGCTCTGGGTCTTTCCCATCTTTTTGTTCCAGACAAGGACATTCCTCTAGTTGCTCAAGCTGTGAAAGGTCAGCACTTTACTTGTTGACCATTCCTTCCCATTCCACATGCAATTCATCAGCTAATCTACCTGGTTTGAAACACATCCAGTTGGAGTCAGGGTTATCAGTACGGATACAAATCTATTTGAATATATGTACAGAAACAAAAAGTCATATATTTGTTATATAGACATGTGAAATATATGTGTTATATATATATATTTGTTAGCATATATATACACACGAGGTCCCTGCGTGGTGCAAATGGTTAAGCTCTTGACTAACTAAAAGATGAGTACTTCAAACCCACCCAAAGGCACGATCTGCTTCTGAAAGGTCACAGGCTTAAAAAACCTACCCAGTACACTTGTACCCAGAACCGACTTGGCAGTAAACAGCAACAACAGTGCACAAGGAGGCTTTAAAAAGTTAGTGGAAAATGGAATTAAAAGATAACAGAACTTTTCCATGAATTTTTATTACTCCCCGCGTGTGTATGTGCATCAACTCTGCCCATTGAGAAAACCGAGAAGCAGTGGTACCCCAAGAAGAATGAATATAATTGACACCCAAATCTTGGCTTCAAAATACTATTTCCCAATAAAAAGGCACGAGGACTCCTTGGAGAGATGGCTGAATCTATGCCAGGGGAAGGTAAAATGCATACAAGATGAGCCTGGGAGCCCCGCAGTGCTAGAGAACACAGTGCACATGCAGCGTGCCCATAAAAAGGTGGACAAACCAAAAGGACACCGAAATCGACCTAGAAGATCTCCCAACAGCCCAAACTGGAATCATGTGACCAACAAAATAAATTACGATAGTATTAACAATCATAAGACAGCAATACGATAAATACATGAGTTTGAACTGACACAAACAAACAAATAGGGACAAACTTCCCTTACAGAAGAATTCTAGTTAATAAAAAAAAAAATGTAGTGGGAATGAGCAAAATAGAAAATTACCCTTAAAACATCACACAGCAATATTCGCTGGCGGCAGGATTCACTGATGAGTAATTATGATGAGTGCGCACAAACAGGATATTGGTGAAGTCTCAAAGAATCTCCCCCCAAATAGTGACCTATTACTATGGTGGTCCTCCTCCAGGAAGTGAAGCACAATTCCTCCTTTTGAGTGTGAACTGGACTTAGCACCTTGCTTTTCTTAAAAGGGAAACATAGCAACTTTGACGTGGAGAAACATGTAGAAACCACCAGTGAGTGTGATCGAGGTTAACATCACCAGTGACACTTTACTTTGACGTCTTGCATCACCCCCGTCTATGTAATATGTGATATTCTTCCCCCAAATCCATAACTCCAGCTTAATCATGAGAATTCCAACAGAAACAAACTGAAGCGCATTCTACACAGCACCTACACAACCCCTTCAAAAAGAATCTTCCAAAGTTCCAAGGTTATCAAAGACAAAGACCCTCTTTTGGAGAGACTAAGATAAACAGACAACTATAAGCAGTATGGTGTCCAGGTTTGGATCAGGGAATGGGAGGTACATTAGCGGAACCTGATGGAAACCGGGAAAATCCAAATACAGAATTTGGAGTTTAGTGCTAGAGTTCAGCTGAAGGCACTGGACCACTCCTCATTTCTTAGCCTGATAAACATGCCATGATTATGTTCCGAGGGTATCACTACAGGAAACTGGAGAAAAGATTTCCATAATGATTTAGAGCCTTGCACAGTTGTACTCTGTCCCATAGGGGTCACTGTGTGGGATTACCAACTTGACAGCAGTGGACTTGGCTTTGGATTGGGGTGAACTTTATGGAAGCAGACAGCAACACCTTTTACCTGCAAAGAAGCTAATGGGCTCCCCCCACCAACCTCCTTGTTAGAAACCAAATACTTTAACCATTATGCCAGCAGGGCTCATTCTAGTAAGACTTTAGGCTTTATATATTCTCCTCTAAATCAAAAATTAGTTCAAAACAAAAAGTTGGTAGAACTAAATGGAATTAAAAGATGATTTCCCCCCCCCTAACCTTTTAAAGTCCCTTCTAATAAAAGCTGATGCCACCGTTTCTCACTTGGCCCTCTTTCAAGAGCTTCCTAACAGGCCTTCTCCTTCAGACGACCTTCAACATCGGAGCCAGAGTAAAGCTTTTAAAGCAAAAAGTCAGATCATGTCGCGCCTTTGTGCAAAACCCTGTTGAACAGCTCCCATCTCACAAAGTAAATGTCCAAGTCAAAGGCCCCGTGTGATCTGGGTCGAGTTCTCTCTGATCTCATCTTCTACTCTGCTCCATTCACTCCAGTCCAGATACACTCTGGCATCTGAGCATTCTGCGAGTGTGGCAAGCACAGTTCTGCTTCACAGACTCTGTACAGAATATCTCTACTACTTAACGTACCACCTCACTGCCTTCAAGCCTGCTCTCTTCTCAAGCCTTTCCCAACACCTCTTTTAAAACTCTTGCTTGGCTTTCCTGTCTACTCTTCTGTGTGTGCATTCTCTGTACAACATTTATCACCTTTTAATACATTGTAGCAATAATTAATTTTGGTTGATGTTTGTCTCACCCCTCTGGAATGTAAGCGCCACAAGGACAGGGATCGTCGTCTTTCTGGTTCACTACTGGACCCCCTGCATCAAGTGCAGCGTATGGTGTCTACTTGATGGACAACAAACATGTACTGAGTAAATGATCTGCCTCAGAATTCCAAATTAAATGTCCCAGTGACTCTCTGTCCCAATCATTACTGCATTTTCTCTTTCACCCCATTGCTTGAGAAGAATACTGTATGGAAAAGAAATGGGCTTCGGATCTTGGCGCTCATCACTTGATGGTGTGTGTGTGTCTTTTGGCCTCTCAATCTTCAGTTTCTGTATCTCAAGAAGAATGACGAAAGACTGGAAGGGTAGCCACACACCGTAGAAATAGGCATGGTAGTCCTATCATGGTGAGGATGGCATAAAGCTGAGCAGCAGTTCATACTGATAGAGTGGGCATGCCACAAACAGAAGTTAGTATTGTAACTCTCACTCATCTCATAGTTCTCACTGCCCACTGGACTACCCCGACATGGCGGACAGCTCTGCACTCCAGTTACAACCCTCAAGATCATGAACACTGTGCATCAACTGCTCTTCAATTCCCGTTACCCAAGCACGCCTCTCAGGGTAGTGATGTAGAACCAAGCCTCTGGGATTGAACTTTGAACCCCAGGTGTTCCACTTAAAAACTAGGATCATAACAGGCCCTATCTCCTAAGATTCTTCCAAGGATTAAATGGTTTGTTCTAGATACCACAGCTGGAAACCGGGAAAAAAAGCAAGCCATGCAAACTGACTCAGCTACAAACCCAAGGGCTAAGAACCCTCCCTTTCCCCAGTCAGCTGTTTACCTGTCTTTCCTGCTAGTTCTCTTAGAAGTTGCTGAAAACCCACACGCTCCTTTTAAAGTTCTTTTTAAATTCTACCACAGCCTCCTGCTTTTGCTCTTAGCAGGAAATCAACCTTCACAGAGACATATGATCAACGTCTTCAACTCCCTGCCCCTGTCAGTTAGAAACTTAACTCCGCAGCCATCCATCTTGACCTCCTTCCTTTTTGCTCACTGGAAAATGAAGCCAACCTCCGGCCCAGTCGATTTCTCTGCCTATGCCCTGGAACCTTCTCCTCTGTCTCCTCAGACGCCTTGGGCTCCGCTGATCACACAAATCAGTCTCTCTCTCTGTCAGTCTCTCTCTGTCTCTCTCTCTCTGTCTCTCTGTCTCTCTCTCTCTCTCTCTCTCTCTCTCTCTCTCTCTCTCTCTCTCTCTCTCTCTCTCTCTCTCTCTCTCTCTCTCTCTCATCCTCTTTTCTCTTCCCCGCCCCCCTCAATGTCTTTGTTGGTTCTTTCCAGACTCTACATAAGTATGCCCAAGAGCCTCTCAACTAAACAAAAACAAGTGAGCTTGTTCCTAAATCCTCTCCATCTCACTGTTTACACTTTCTCTTCCAGAGCCCTTTGTGAAAAACAGTGTTATTCCTCTCAATTAGCTACACTTGTAGCTGTCACTCACCCTTCACCCCCCCACCCCGCCCCGCCCCACCCCAATGCATTACAATGTGTCTAACTACTCTCACTGAAGGCTAGAGTAGGAGACACCTTAATCACCAACTTTCAGAGACTTTATTCAGTCTCTATCATACTCGGCTTCCTTGTGGCTTGAGACATTCTGAGTCTTTAAAATACTCGCCTCCCTCAGCCTCCAAGGCCAAACTTTCATACCTTTTTTTCCCCCCACCTTTGGTCCGTCTGGCAGAATTGGTCAGCTTCTCTTGGGCTGTCTGCCATCTACGTAGCAGCCCACGACAGAAATATGGGAATCATCCTTCTATCTTGCTCAGCTCCATAATCTGATTATTCACCATGTCCTGTGGATAATATCTCCTACATGTCCCCTCCTCCATCTTCCTCGTCATTTCTCACCAAGTATGGCTTCCTGGCTGGCTGGGCTCCTGATTTTGCCCTTCCCTAAGCCAGCATCCATTGCACTACAAAACAACAGGTCTGAAACACAAATCTGATCACAGCACCTGTTAAAGAGGGAAAAAAATGTTCCCACTAAACCCATCACAATCTTTAAGCAAAGTTCTAAGGTTTCTTAAAGATGTGTTGTCCACATGTGGCTACTGAGTGCTAGGTAAGTGCACATTGAGATGAGCTACCACTGCAACATTTGAAGTGTAGTTGGAAAGAAGGTGTGCTCACGAGGTGTCGATGGGATCAGCTATCAGGCATCAAAGAACAAAAATCTGGTGTGAATGAGGGGGAGTGCGGAGTGGAGACCCTAAGCCCATCTGTAGGCAACTTGACATCCCCTTACAGAAGGGTCACGGGGAGGAGATGAGCCAGTCAGGGTGCAGCATAGCACTGAATATACAATTTTCTCTACTTCTTTAATGCTCCCTCCCCCCATCATGATCCCAATTCTACCTTACAAATTTGGTTAGACCAGAGGATGTACATTGGTACAGTTAAGAACTGGAAACACCAGGAATCCAAGACAGATGGTCTCTTCAGGACCAATAAAGAGAGTGGCGATACCTGTAGGGGAAGGGGAAGGTGCGGGGAGAAAAGGGAAACAGATCACAAGGATCTACATATAACCCCCTCCCTGGGGAACGGACACAGTAAAGTGGGTGAAGGGAGATGTCAGACAGTGTAAGAAATAACAAAATAATAATTGATAAATTATCAAGGGTTCCTGAAGGATGGGGATGAGGAGGGGGGCAAAAATGAGGAGCTGATAGCAAGGACTCAAGTAGATAACAGTTTTGAGAATGATGATGGCAACAAATGTACAAATGTGCTTGACACAATGGATGGATGGATTGTGATAAGAGCTGTATGAGCCCCCAATAAAATGATTTAAAAAAGAAAAAGGTCAGTGGTCTGAACCCACTAACAGCTCAACAACAACAAAAAAAAACACCTAAAGGTCTGCCCCTATAAGACAGCCCAGGAAATACGGTGGGGCAGTTTTATGGGGTTGCTGAGTCGGAATTTACTTACAGCATACAACATGTTGATTATAAGTTGAACAGAATATTTTAGACATACTTGGTTAAACAAAATATATCATTAAAATCTGCTTCGCTTTATGATAATACCTAGTAACTTTTAAATTATGTATGTGGCACACATTTTATTTCTACTAGACAGTGCTAGTAACAATGTCCTTCCCTTCTTTCTGAGCTTAGTTAGTCCTACCTGAAATTCAAGATTAGCTCAGGGAATCAACTAAGATGCATTCCAGGACACTCCTCAAGGCCCCATATCTGAGTCAGCTCTCTCTCCCCTTTGTTCTTCCATCCATAAGAATCTGTCTACCTCCCTGCCATACACCACATCATAATGATTAGCTTATCAGGTATTATTTCCCCACCAAACTGTAAGCTCCTTGCAGAGGGAGCTAGCACCACTGTATGCCACCACATCGAACATGTCAAACACACACATGTTTCAAGTCAATGTGAACAACTTGCTTCTTGCCTGAAAGTTCCTAGAATTTCTCCTCCTCAAAAGAGTTTTCCAAAGCAAACAGTGTGTGTGTGTGTGTGTGTGTGTGTGTGTGAGAGAGAGAGAGAGAGAGAGAGAGAGAGAGAGAGAGAGAGAGAGAGAGAGAGAGAGAGAGAGACGAGGCTGTCAAGAGATCAGCAAGAGGAAAATCAACCTCAGGATGCACACTTGCCTCCTACAAAGACACCAGTTTGCCTCGGTGATGCAGAGCCTTGAACTCAACACTTCAGCATGCCAGGGACCACAGTTTGGTTCCTAAATTACTGAAACAACCCATCCAACAAAAGATAGGATTTGGCAGGTTTCAACAGAAACAGCTAGAGCCCAGCACCTGTTCCAGTTAAGCAGTGCATCATTACAGTTAAAAACAACAACAAATCTCTCTCATGAAACAAATGCTAATCTCACGATGTGGCACCACGGAACGATTTAGAAGAGTTATTATATGAAATATGCCAAAGCATGAATTTATGGCGGATGCTTATTTGGCAAATATGGTTGGCACTGCTAGATGTTGAAAAACAAGAATGCAAATAAGCAAATAAAAGTTTTTAAGCTTCCAGACTAAAATATTTACATTACCATAAATGTACAAAGATAAATGTTTATAGGAATGCACATATAGTGCATTCCAGGAACACATGTTTTAATGTGATTGTCTGGAAACAGTTATGAAGTGGCATTATTTCTTTATAAGCCTCGGGGTAGACGCTTAAAAATGAATTCTGACAGAATGCTAATGGGTACGAACATTTTCATGGAAGCGTCTTCACTGGATACAATGAATGGCTAGTCATAGTATAAGTAGTTCAAAGCGATCTTATCTCTTCCTTTCAGCAAAACACTTCTTTTCCCACTCTGGAACTCAGACAAACATAGATGTCAGTCCTTCCAAAAATATGGGGAGGGGTGGGGAATGATGTAACACCATCTCTGCACATCAGAAAGTTTTAAAGAAAATAATTTGACATTTTCCCCACATAATATAATCAGGTTGGAGTCTCCAAAATAAAGACATATTTCCCCCACTCCCTCTCCGAGAACTATGGAAAGCTGTTTTTCTTTTCTGCATGGTTAGTGAGTTTGTCATAGGCAAAACTCAGGAGCAACAGCAAGAACCCTGCTCCCATTGTTTAACTTTAATCTCTGGGATGAGGCTATTAACGCCCATCTTTGAAACCAAGAAAATGTACCATACCTGCCATTAGCGTTTCCTAAACGAGTCACCAAAGAGAAGATGCGCCAGGCACTTGGAGAAAGTAATTAGGGTAGGCAGTCAATTGAGGTAGCAAGAACTGCTCTGAGATTCCAGAAGCCAGCATGCAGCAAGTATCCAGGCTTGCTCATGGAAAGTTTTACCCCTGTGGATAATTCACTTTTTTTTTTTCCACTTTCACACTGCAGAGAGCAAGGCGAGTTCTTCTACTACAGGCATTACCACTACATCATTTCATTTATCAGGAGGGGTGGGGACATGAACTGGGGCTGAGAAAGCATCATCGGTAAGCAGGCCTCCAAACAAAATCCTCAAGGCAATTCCCAATTCAGGTGAAAAGCTGGTCGCATACGTACATCATCCAACGATCTAAAAATAGTCTTTTATGTAAGCCTCCAAGTATTTAATTCAAGGTATAATCTAACCACATTTAACAGACAGAGAAGAAAAATGTATTAGGTTTTCTATGGTTGGGCCAATAAAGATGAAATCATAGTTTTCTTCTAACTCATCACCATCACCCCAACGCCAGCTTTCCAGTCCCACCATTCCACAGCTCTCAAATTCCTCAACTTGAATCTGAAAGCAAACAGCCTATTGCAAGAAAGTAACATTTAAGGGAAGGGGGGCTCTTTCCTGTTGCTTTGAGCAGTCTTCAAGATGAAAGGCGAAATCCAACCTCTCAGACAGAAGGGGAAATTTTGGACGGCAAGTCCTCTTCAAAGCAGAAGAAAAGTGGCCAGAACGGATGAGGCAAAGGGCAAACAGGAGAAGCCAACTGACCAGCAGGAAAGTACCGCACTTCAACCCCCCAAGCGAGCAAGTACAGCAGCTCGCCGGGGGCTTCAGCAGCCCCAGCGCCCAGGGAGCCCACCCGAGAGCCAGCGGGGTGCGCCGGACTGACCGGGCCTGGACGCGGGGTGACCCCGCGCAGACTTCGCCAAGGCGCGAGAAGCCCTTCCTGCCCCAGCCTACCCCGCGTCCAGCTGCCTTCCCCGGGCTTTCCGTTCCCCAACAGCAGCTTCCCAGGCGCGCCCGGGGGCGTCCTCCGCTGCCAGGTCCCAACTTTCCCTCCTCTTGGGGGCGCCGCGCTACCAGGGCCGCCGAGGGGAAGGAGGAAGGCGCGGGCGGGGAGGGGGCGCGCGGCGCCGGCGGCCCCCGCGGCGGGGATGGCGGCGGGACGGCGGCGTGCGGGGGTCGCCGGAGTCCGCGCCGGGCACGAGGCACCCGCCGCCCGAGCCCCCGCGGCGGCACCACCCGGACCCCCTCCCGGGGCCCGCCCGGATTCCCCCGGCTCGGCGCCCTCATCCCGCGGAGACCCTGCCCACGAGCCGGCGCGTGAGAGGAGGGGAGCGGAGGGTAGGCGGGCAACCCTGCCCCCGTTACCTTGGGGGCGCACATGCCGCCACGGGGACCACCATCGCCGGCCGGCCCTTCCCCTTCTCGGTGACCACGGCCGCCGCCGCCGCCGAGCGACTGACACTGACTAACAACAAGTAACTAACTCCTCGCCGCCGCCGAGTCCACCGCGCGCTCCCGGCCGCTCGCCGCCCGCCCAGCCCACCAGCCTGCCAACCTCCTCCCATCGCTGCGCGCCGCCCCTTGGCGCGCCCGCGCGCGCGCGCCCGCCGCCGCGCTCCTCCAGCTCTGCCCGGGAGCGAGCACGCGTTCGCTCGCCCCACCCCGGGGGAGGAGTCTCCGCGAGTGCCCGCCTCCCCACGTTCCCACCCCCCGGAGGACGAGACCTAGAGGGCGTCTGATTGGTTGGAGAGGGCGGAGCCAAAGCAAGTGGGCTGGACCACGAGGACCTTAGGCGTGCGCGAGGGGAAATTCAGATTCAATTGAGTACCAGGAGAAACGAACAACGAAGTATTGGCCCATTTGTGTACTGGAATCTCTTGTCAGCTTGAAATCGACCACAAGTGTTTTCCAGAACTGCTCTGGATAGGAAGAACCAATTTTAAGTACCACGACTTTCTTGCGAGGATGGGCAGTAACAACAAAACTACATTTCCCAGAAACCCCCATGGAACGCAGATCACCATGCGTAGTCACGTAGTCCTTCGCCGCATTCGAACAAAATAATCCCTCCATTTTTCTGAAGGTATCGGAAATAATCATTCATTTTCCTCCTCACTGGGACAAGTATGACTATTGCTTCGATAGGAGAAGTTCACTATGGGGAAGGAGATTAAGTGACAAGGGAAGGGGAGAGAAAACACACCCAATAAAGTGCTGCGGAGGAATCTTTGTCAAGCTGTGAGATGACGGCGTGCGAAGAATGAAGGCGATTGAGAGGGGCTGAGGGAATTGTCTTCCGAGTGAAGGACTTTCATTAGACCCTTGCCCACCCCTGTCGTCAGCAGGTCAGTAAGCAGGGCGAGACTGGGATGGCCGTAGTCTAGGTGCCCTTGAACCCTTAAAAGATCATCCCTCGATTGCCTTGTTATTGGTTTGCCTCGGTTTAAGGCTGTCTGAATGGGGCGACCCACTTCCGGTTGGGGGGAGGGGAGGAAGACCGTCACGGGGGAGGGGAGAAAACTCACTTCCTGTGGGGGGTAGGGTAATGGTTTTGGGGGTGTCCACCCTGTTTCCTGAGTGCATGAGGGGCTTGAGAAGCTGGTGGGTGGGTGGGGCCGTTTGCCCAGACGCTATCATACCAGCTTTGGAATGGTGTTTCATGTACGGGTTGCCCACCACGTTGTGCTCACCACCCGCCTCGGGCTTTAATTTGCGGGTTTTGCCTCCACAAGTAGATGGGCCATTCCCTTCGTAACTAGATTTGCAAATGCATTCTTACTTCAAAGAATCGACAACCCCTTGTTAAAAGTACTACGAGACACCTATTTTTCTTGTGTGACTCATGGGTGCCCACACCGGCTCCTTTACCCAAGGCCAACCTTGGCTGAGTTAGGGTCTCCGCCTGGACATGCCTGGAGAACTCTGGTTGTTCTTTTACGGAGCTGGTGTATTATTAAGAGGATTGAATATGTAAATGTGAGGGTTGTTCCCTCCAAGGGGGAAAGCCACATAATGAAGGATGTCCTTGATATCTCTAAACTTTAGATTTCAGGCTACAGCGTTTCCCCTGGGTCTGAGAAGAAATTCCCCCGGCCTTCAGATTTCCTCCTTATGTGTAGTAGTTGTGAAAATTGCATTCTAATTCTTAGCCTTCTCTCCCTGTAATTTAGTTAAATTCTACATCATCACTTTAAGAGCCATACCTGTCCTTTGTGGTGTAAAAAAGTCAAAGGTCATGATACTTAGCTCAGAATTTAAAGAAGGCAAAACATGAATGGGCTCTAAAGAACTTGCTCTTTCTCTGTACTCGTATTTTTATAGGAAATTATATACAAAATGGTAATGAGCCCTCATTGTTTATTCTTTAAATTTTGTTGCCAGGGGCCAAAGTACACCCACCCTTCACTTAACAATACATTAAAGTTCCAAAGACTGGGGGTTCTGTGAAAATAGGCATGTGAAAATGGAGGATGACTACATCTTACCTAACTGCCAAACTACATTATCATAACTGCCAAACCACTGAGATGCCTAACCTTAGCCATCATAACTAGCTATACTCTCCCCTCTCACTGTTTCTGTTTATTGCTACCACACTGAAAGTTAATGCAAGAGGGTTTTTTTTCCTACTGTAAATAGCATGTGAAGGTCAAATAGTAAGATAGTTGGACAATGGGGAATAGGTGCACTTGAGCTTATATTGAGTGTGTGTTAGAAGAAATCTTTGAAACAAGAGGCGTGAAACTATTTTAAAAATCTTAGAATGAATATATTATATAATTTCTAGAATACATAGACATTCATTCTGTTGAATGAACCTAAAGTTGTAATGTCTTTCACCAATTTTTTTAAGAGCCCGAATGCCTGTGTGTTTTTTCCCCTTAGGAATTGTTAATCTACCCTCAGCATTTGCAATTGTCTTAATTCTAACTTTTAAAAATCCTTTCATTTAGAGTTTTAAAAAAATTTTTAAGCCAATTGTTACAATAAAGGGTTAAAATACATGTTCTAACCTATAAACGTACAAAGTGATCCATCAATCTCTCAAATCAGTAAGTTTAAAAGTTCATAGATTCGTTGCAGTAGTTGATCGAAAAGGAAAGACAAAGCCTTTGTTGGGTTAGGGCATAGAGACAGGGCTCCTTAGAGACTAGCCCAAACAAGTATTAGGAAATTAATTACAGAAATGTTCATGAACTTCAGTTACTGTAATGTAGAAGAAAATACATGGTTATACTTCTGACAAGATTTGCATCTGACAAATAATAGCTTGGGTATTACTGAAATATGGAAGGGTTATATAACGAAATGAAAAATATTTTAAATTGTGTTAAAATATTGATTGAGATATTACAGTATCGTGTCTTGGAAACTGTCTTTGGAAAGTAAACGGGTTTATTAAATTGATCCTCATAATTTTCCATGGAAGAAATAGTATTAAGAAAAATTGCTGCAGCTGAGACTAGCAGCCTGAAGAACTGTCTACTCAGGGCAAAGCAATATTTAAAACGCACATACTTGAAAGATGTTTTGTGATTGGTGGCAGTTTATTCATTAGTTCCATCAAAGAAGTAATATTGGAAAAGGTTGTGAAAAATAGAGAGGGAAAGTCTGTGGAATTTGTTTTGGTTTTTAAGTGTTTCTGTTAGAAGTGTTACTGTCTTCCATCGACCTTTTTCTCCCATAGAGCTCTTTGTTGTGGTTTTCTTTAAATATTCTAATAGATACACAGTATCAAAGTTAGAAACTGGAAACATTGTAAGAGATACTCTTGTTATTTCTCTCAGTGAATGAATTTGAAGACTTCCTTTTGTTGCATTCCTTCTATAATAGAATTGTCCTTTTTTTTTTTAAGGTTACTTAGGTTACATAACCATTTTCTTTTCCAAAAGCAGTCACTGGATACACTGCTCATAGCAGTTTAAAATATTAAAACATTAGGTCAAAATTCTGGATATGGTCTCACTGAAATTTGATTAGCCACAGACATCTGTATGCTGTACATAATGCAAAGGTGCCTTGATGTTGTCTACCTTGCTTGCTAATATTCTACAATGATTTTCTTGATTGTTGTGGTGGTGGTGGTTTGGTTTTGTTGTTGTGTTCTATGCTGAGTAGTCTATTCCAGTTCATTTGGACCCTAAATGACAGTGTTCCATAGGAGTTCCTAGACTATAATGTTTATAGGAGCAGATTGCCAGGTCTTTAATTCCGTGGCACTAACTTGGTACAATTGAATTGTTTACTTGATATATCTGAACCTGTTACTAAGCCTAAGTGGAGCTATTTCATGGGTCATGGATTTACATGTATATACCCTAGCTGCATTGACTGGTGCCTTTTCTTGTTTTGCTCCCCAGTCTGTCTGCTGGTTTATTGGCTGTTGGGATTTACCCACATGTCTCTTTGAAGTCTTAACATATTCCCAAGGGAATGAATGCATTACTAGAGTTATTGAATTATCCCATCTCCCCCTTGATTAGTATATTCACTTACCTGTTAAGATTTTGGTTTTTGTTACCTGTGGGAATGAAAAACCTCTAATTTGCATAACTACTTTTAAAACTCTGGAAAAATTTACAGAACAGTAAAGTATCAAGGTTGTTAAGACATCATTAATGTCATTTGAATTGGTATAGAAAGACTTGCAAATCCTTCTTTGAAATAATTGCCATCATGTCAGTTTCTGCAGCTGGTGACTCACTCACACACACACACACACACACACACGTCAGAGTTGAACTGTCCTCCATAGGTTTTTCAGTGGCTCATTCTCCCCCAGACCATGTTTTCAAGGCACTCTGAGTGAACTGAAACCCCCAACCAATTGGTAAGCCCTCAGAGTGTTAACTGTTAACACACACAAAGATACCTATTTAAATGCTAAGCCTAAGGAACCTCTGCAGCAGCAGTCCTCAGCCTGTGGGTTTCAACCTCTTTGGGAGCCTAAGGACCCCTGTAGGGGTCGCCTAGACCATTGGAAAACACAGATATTTCACAATATATAATTACATACCCTTTTGTGATTAATCACTATGCTTTGATTACCATATATATTCATGCATAAACCGAGCTTTTCAGCACATTTTTAAAAAATACTTTTATTGGGGGCTCTTACATCTCTTATCACAACCCATACATTCTTCCAGCGTGTCAAGCACATTTGCACATATGCTGCTATCACCATTTTCAAAGCATTCTCTTCCCACTTGAGCCCCTGATATCAGCTCCCCATTTCTTTCCCCTCCTTCTCCTGCCCTCCTTTGGGGTCAATATGCTGTTATGTATTAATTAAACTCCTGTTACTGATGAGAACTGACTCTTGCCCTCAATTTAATTGGAAACAAGTAAATTGTAACTAACGCGTAGATTGTGGAGACTGCCGGTAGATCTGAACAGAAATGCGGTAAGGAGGTCAGTGTAGAGGGGTTTGCATTGTAAGATATATCCCCTGCTGTTGACTCAGAAACAAAGTCGATCTGAGTAGTGTGTTCACCCAAACCCACGCTATTCATCATTGCTCCCCAAATGGAAACTAACCTAGATGACCATCAATTGATGAATGGTAAGCACAGTATCGTACAGCCATCCAATGCTATAGGAAGGAAAGAAGTGGTAAATGCTACACACAGGTGAACCTGGAAAACATTATCCTCAAAGAAAGAAACCAGACACAAAATGTCATATATTTTATGAATATACATTTGTTGCCATCATCCTTTTCAAAACATTTTCTTTCTACTTGAGTCCTTAGTATCAGCTCCTCAATATTTTCCTCCCCACCCTCCTACTCTCACGAACCCTTGATATATTATTATTATTATTATTTTCATATCTTACTCCATACGCTGTCTACCTTCACCCATGTTTCCATTGTTCGTCACCTTGGGGTGGGGGCTATATGTTGATCATTGCAGTGGGTTCCCTCTTTCTTCCCCTACCTTCCCTTTACCCTCCTGGCATCGCTACTCTCATTATTGGTCCTGAGGGGTTTATCTGTCCTGGATTCCCTGTGTTGTGAGCTCTTACCTGTACCAGTGTACATGCTGTGGTCTAGCCAGATTGCCAGATTTTTAAAGTAGAACTGGGGTCATGATAGTTAGCACCCTGGCTAACTAGTCCTTTCCTTGTGACCCTTTTGTGAGCGGATGTCCAAATGTATACAGATGGGCTTTGGGTCGCCACTCCACCACCCCTTATTTGCATCAAAACTCTCTTTTCCTTATTTGAATTATTTATTTAGGATAAAGTCCTGTGACTAACATTATTGGTTCTAAGAGCACTTTGTATTTTTAATTATATACTTATGTATATGTGTGTATGTGTATAAAATACTGGTTTCAGGTGCCAGATGTAATATATGATTGTGTTGATTTCATAGCAATTTCACCAGCATTTTTTTTTGGTTAATTGAATAGGCACAAAATTTTTTGGTTATTGAATAGGCAGTTTGGTTACTGCGTTTAAGAATAAAGTGTTTCTCATCATTAGAAGGCATCTACTTGGACATGAAGAAAATCAGAGCCTCTATATGTACTCCCTTTCTGGTGGTTTCTTTAAAGAATATGAATCTTGAGGACACTAGGAACGAAACCGTCCTGTTAAGTGGAATCAGTTTACAAAGCACTTTCAGTCAGCAGTACACTCCTTATTGTCTGAATGATGTTCACATTCAAGTTACATTTAGCCATTATAACAATACCATCGAACAAACATTTATTTAGTGTTGTGCGAGGTACTTTCACGTGTTATTTTAATTCTGACAATACAGTGTTGTAGATACTAACTAACTCCATTCTGCATATGAGAAAAATGAGGCTTAGGGAGGTTGGGTCACATGTCCAAAGTCACTAACACAGTAAATGGTAGAGGCAGGATTTCAATGCAGGTCCTCTCAAGCCAAATAACCCTTCTATTACTCCACAATTGCTCAGTGTTATTAGTAAAAATTTACTAGGACCAATGGAACTGGGAAAGGAATTTAGAAAACCAGGCACTGACTTACCTATGATAAAAGGAAGCAACAGATGTGTTTACTGTTTGTTTTATTTTTTTACTGGGAAGGCTAAAATGCATAAACAATGAGAAGTTCTTGGTAGAATTAAGACCATTTTCAAATCTTTCCCAGGTGACCAGTTATTTACAGCCCCCAAATCTCTCATAGTAGGAAAGCAACTGACTTTGAATGCAGTGGAATTCATCAAATTATATAAAGAGCAGACAAGTGGGGTGTCTGTCCCCCACCCCCAGGAGTCCCACAAAAGTAACCTTTAAATAGTAACCTCAAGTCTAACATGATAACAAGGCTAGTGAGATAGTCATGGTTTGGTGAATCACAACAAACAAACGCACTGCCTCCTAGTCAAATCCAACTCATAGCAACCCAGTGGGACGGAGAGTGCTGCTCCGTGAGGGGCCCACGACTGTACATCTTTATGGGACTAGTAGCCTCAGCTTCTCCCGTGATCTTGCCCTACTGGCCTCTTGGTTAGCAGCCCAGTGGTGATTGACTGCCTCACCTCAGCTCCTGCAGAGCTCGGCAGGTGGCAACCAAAAGGGGGAAATACCTTCATTTGTATTCAAGTGTACTATAATTTTAAAAAAACATCTTAAATCAAGATATAAAACAAGATGATTATGTTCCAGGTAGGGCTTTTAGCTGTAGGAAGTACAATCCCAGTTTAGAAGTAAGGCAACTGAGGTTCAAATTTACGTGCAAAGTACATGACAGAATAGGCACTAGGGCCTAAACCTCCTGCTTAGTTAGTAAAACTGTGTTTTACTGAGTTGTCTGAATGAAGTAAAAACAGTAATCGGTGGTAGTTTTGTAATTTGTATACATAATTTTTCAAAGTAATTTGACATGTGACTTAATCTTAGATTATTGTTTCTCTGTGTATCATAAAGTAACAGTAATAAAGATGCAAAGAGAAAGTTACTAAATATTTGATAAGTAAGAAGAAATAGTGATACTGCAGATCAGGTTAGAACCCTGATAGACCAGATAGTGGATCTGTAACTGGCACCTGACTAATAATCTCTCTGTATACTAGACAGCATTAATGAAATGGCAAACAAACACCTTTGAAAATGGTAGTAGAAACCTTTTACTTGAAATATTACAATGCCTACTTGATACGAGTCTTCGACATCTGCAGATATGTGTCTATGTGTATTTAATCTTTGAATGTTCAACAAAATCAGGTTGTGCTTTTTACCAACTCTGTCCTTTTCATTGAAATTAATACCCTTGTCAGGGTTAGTAGTATCCAGCTACCCTGTTTTGTTTCGTTTTCCTTCCCCTGCCTAAAGGTGTATACCTCCTTTGTCTAGCCCATCTCCACCCTTTCTTCCTGTGTCCTATAAGACCTCCCTCCTGGTACAGACCTTTCATTATTTTTGCGGTGACATCATAATTGCTACAACTCTGGAGGGAAATGGGATAGCAGTGCTATCACTGGTGATAAATTGTTTATACTTGTAGAGCCAGTGATTCTACTTACAGGACTTTATTCTGAGAAAATGATTCAAATAAGGAAAATAATTATAGACACAAATGTTAATGCTACTGGTAACTATACTGTTGTGTGTTGTTTTTTTTTTCTAATAAAGGAAGTGACCTAAATATTCAACAGAGTAAAAGTTAAGCAAAGCATTAACTATTATAGCTTCTGTTTAAGTGGAAAACTGATATAATTGGCTCATATTTCAAAGCATTTGTACTTCTGGCACAATAATTGATGCTTATTGAGCACTTTACTGGTGTCATAGGGGCAGAGTGGTTACTCCTTGGGCTGCCCTCTGAAAAGAGTCAGCCATTCTCAACCACTAGGCCCTCCCAGGGAGAAAGATGGGGCTTTCTGCTCCCTTAAAGAGTTACCTTTTCAGAAATTCACAAGAGGCAGTTCTACCCTGTCCTATAGGGTCACAATGAGTTGGCATCGACTTGAGAAAGTTGATCAACTTGAGAAAGTTGATTGAGTGAGAGTGAGTTACTGGTGTTAGACAGCATAGTGAAAAGTGTTAGGTACTTATTAAGAGCAAATACTAGGTGGCAATTCCAGAGACTTTCTAGACAAGCTATGGCCCTCAGCATTGGTTTACTGGGTTAAAAGGTTTAGTACAATGTCATTAATCGCCATATCATAGTTTACAAAGGTTCTAATGCCTTGTTTGGAGAAAAGCATCTGGGGTGTTAAAAGCTTACAAATAGCCCCCTCAGATGTAGCTATTGATCCAACTCATGTGGAACAAAAGAGAATGAAGGGGCCTTAAAAGAAACTAATGCGCATAACCCTCAGCCTCTTCTAACCTGAGATGATGAGAACTAAATGGTGCCTGCTCACCATTACCAACCATTCTTCTGACCAGAGACACAATAGAAAGTCAGGGATAATTTGGAGATGGGGGGAGGGAGGGGGAAGAGGTGTTGTAGAATAACTTCAAATTCCAAAAAAGAGCCCCACTATATAGAGCAGAACCTCTGAACACGGCATTGAAGTTATTTCTGCAGATCACATTTCAGCCAAATAATAGATTGGCTTAAAAAATAAACAGTCAACATTTACCCAAAAGCAAGGTGAGAAGGCAAGGAAGGGAATAGAAACAGAATAAACAAAATGGGACTAACAAAACTGTTCACACAGAGGAAAACGAGTTGATCCCGTGTCAGACTTATAACCAGTATCACGAAACAATGTGTATAAAATTCACCAAAAGGGAACTTGATTTGCTGTGTTTATTTTCACCTAAAACACAATTCAAAAAAATGAAAAACAAGCACACTAGTGTCAGATCCTAATATATGATCTTGAAACAAATGGGGAGAGATAATAATTACATCTACATTAAATTCATCTAAAGTATCTGGCATACAGTATTCTCTCAAATAGTAAGCACTTTACAGTCATATTTAATTTCTTCTTCCTACCCTCACAACAGTCTTATGAGATAATGTGATCTTCATTTTTTTTTTTTGTGATCTTCATTTTAAGAGAATACTGAACTCAAAGTTTCTATGTCTAAGGTAAGTGATTTGCCCACGCCTAATGAGCATTAGCATTTGGTATCAGAACCCAAGTTATAATTTCCACTCCAAAATAATGAGCAAGATTGCCATGCACCCAGATCAGTGCCTGTAAAGCAGTGGTTCTCAACCTTCCTCATGCTGTGGTGACCCCAACCATAAAATTATTTTCATTGCTACTTTATAACTCTAATTTTGTTACTGTTATGAATCATAATGTAAATATCTGATATGCAGGATGTATTTTCATTGTTACAAATTGAACATAAAGCATAGTGATTAATCACAAAACCATGTAATTTTATATTGTGAAATATTTATGTGTTTTCCAATGGTCTTCGGGTCTTTGACCTCCAAAAGGGTTGCAACCCACAGGTTGAGAACTGCTGCTGTAAAGGCATCAGAGACCTACTGAGGACCACCGGAACATGGCACGCCAAAGTCATGATGCCAAGAAAAGTTCCCAAATGTAGGCTGATGTTCTATGCATCTAATTCTTGGAGCAAAACATGAATTTACTTAAAAGGGGGGGGCCAGGGAGAGAGGAGAGGCAGAGATTCTATAGATGCAGAGGAGCCAATAGTCTTAGGAGGCTTGGTAAAAAAAAAAACTGGATTTGGAGTTCTCCCAATAGCCAGGATTTGAGAGATTAAGAGCCTAGTGAATAAAAAGGCAGTAAGAAATTATTTTTAAGAGTAAGAGCCTACAAAAACCTCTACCTTGCTTTTAAATCAGTTCAGTTTCTTTTGAAGTAAGATGGTCTACCCTTCATTTTGCCTCTACAGCAGTGGTTCTCAACTTTCCTAATACACTCATGTTGTGGTGACCCCCACCTACCCATAACATTATTTTTGTTGCTACTTCATAACTGTAATTTTCCTACTATTGTGAAAGGATCATTCGATCCCCCAAAGGGGTTGCGACCCACAGGTTGAGAACCACTGCTCTAAAGGAAGTAACATCATCCAGTTCTCTTACAACTTTGTGTATGCATCTGTCATGCAAGCAAAAATTATCAGGCATATAAAAGAAGGTAGAGAAAATAGCAACAATAGAAACAGATGGAAATAATCCAGGGATTGGAATGATCAGATGTGAACTGTGAATAATCCAAAAATTAGATGCCAAGATGGAAAATTTCTTTCTTTTTTTTTTTTGCTTAATCATTTTATTAGGAGCTCATACAACTCTTATCACACTCCATACATTCGTCACTTGTGTAAAGCACATTTGTACATTCGTTGCCCTCATCATTCTCAAAACATTTGCTCTCCACTTAAACCCCTGGCATCAGGTCCTCATTTTTCCCCGCCCTCCCCGCTGCCTCCTCCCTCATGAGCCCTTGATAATTTATAAATTATTATTTTTGTCATATCTTTCCCTGTCCGACGTCTCCCTTGACCCACTTTTCTGTTGTCCGTCTCCCAGGGAGGAGGTCACATGTAGATCCTTGTAATCAGTTCCCTCTTTCCAACCCACTCCCTCTATCCTCCCAGTATCGCCACTCACAATATTGGTCCTGAAGGGATCATCCGCCCTAGATTCCCTGTGTTTCCAGTTCCTATCTGTACCAGTGTGCATCCTCTGGTCTAGCCAGACTTACAAGGTAGAATTCGATCATGATAATGTGGCGGGGGTGGGGAGCATTTAGGAACTAGAGGAAACTTGTATTTTTCAACGTTGCTACATCGCACCTTGACTGGCTCATCTCCTCCCCTAGACCCCTCTGCCAACAAATGGGCTTTGGGTCTCCACTCTACACTCCCCCCTCATTCACTATGGTAAGATTTTTTTCTGTTCTGATGATACCTTATACCTGATCCCTTCGACACCTCGTGATCACACAGGCTGGTGTGCTTCTTCCATGTGGGCTTTGTTGCTTCTGAGCTACATGGCCGCTTGGTTATGCTCAAGCCTTTAAGACCCCAGATGCTATATCTTTTGATAGCCGGGCGCCATCAGCTTTCTTCGCCACATTTGCTTATGCACCCATTTGTCTTCAGCGAAGCTAAGATGGACAGTTTCAACAGAGAAATACAATCTCAGAAAACATTTGGAAATTCTAGCAACTGACACAATGGTGATTGAAATTAAGAACACAATGACTCACTGTCATTGAGTCAATGCTAACTTATGGTGACCTTGTAGGACAGAAGAGAACTCCCTCTGTGGGTTTCAGACTATAGCTTTATGAAAGGAAAAAGCCACGTCTTTCACGCTTGGAGCACTTGGTGGATTTAAACTGCTGGCTCTGTGGTTATTGCCCCAATGTATAACCATTATACTTCCAGGGCTCCTGAGAACACGATAGAAGTGTTTAACAGAAGATAGAACACAGAAGTTGAGAGGATTGCTGGATTGGAAACGTGAACAATAGAAAATGTCTAGGATAAAGCACAGACATGAAACAGAATGGGAGATGTAAGAAAGGACATAAACAAATGTAACTGAGAGTAATTACTGAAACCTTAATGAAGGCTGAACATGATAGTGGGACAAGAGGAAAGTAAAAGAAAATAGAGGAAAGAACTAGGAGGCAAAGGGCATTTATAGAAGTAAAATAAAGGCATATGCATATGTAAATATATTTATATATGAGGATGTGGAAATAGATCTATGTGCATATATGTATAGATTTAGTATTAAGGTAGCAGATGGACATTGGGCCTCCACTCAAGTACTCCCTCAATGCAAGAACACTTTCTTCTATTAAACTGGCATTCCCGACACACCCTCCCAACACAATCGCTGAAGACAACGCGAGTGCATAAGTAAATGTGGTGAAGAAAGCTGATGGTGCCTGGCTATCAGTAGTTATAGCATCTGGGTCTTAAAGCCTTGAAGGTAAACAAGCAGCCATCTTACTCAGAAGAAACAAAGCCTACATGGAAGAAGCACTCCAGCCTGTGCAATTGCGTGTTATCGAAGGTATCAGGTATCAGGCATCATCAGAACAAGAAATCATCTCATTGTGAATGGGGGGGGGAGTGTGAGTGGAGACCCAAAGCCCATCTGTAGGCAATTGGATATCCCCTTACAGAAGGGTCTCAGGGAGAAGATGAGCCAGTCAGGGTGCAGTGTAGCAACGATGAAACATGCAACTTTTCTCAAGTTCCTAAATGCTTCCTCCCCTCCACCCCTCCCCACCCCCAGTATCATGATCCCAATTCTACCTTACAAATCTGGCTAGACCAAAGGATGTACACTGGAAACACAGGGAATCCAGGACAGATGAACCCCTCAGGACCAGTGGTGAGAGTGGCAGCAATACCGGGAGGGTAGGGTGGAAAGGAGGAACTGATTACAAGGTTCTACATATAACCTCCTCCCTGGGAACAGAGAACAGAAAAGTGGGTGAAGAGAGACTTCGGACAGGGCAAGATATGACAAAATAATAATTTATAAATTATCAAGGGCTTGTGAGGGAGGGGAAATGAGCCAATACCTAGGGGCTTAAGTGGAGAGCAAATGGTTTGAGAATGATGAGGGCAATGAATGTACAAATGTGCTTTACACAATTGATGTATGTATGCGTTGTGATACGAGTTGTATTGGCCCCTAAAAGATGTCCACATCTTAATCCCCCACTTGTGAATATGAAGTGGTAAACAAAAAAAATCCTATGCTCATGTGTTTTGTTTTGTTTGTTGTTGTTATTTTATATGTGAGGAGGATAATGCATTTGGAGTTCATTCCACCAGGTTAGACTGTTAATCAAGCTTTCTATTTAGAGACTCTTGAAAAGATTGCAAAACTGTGCGACCAAAAAAGGCCTGATTTGTGGCAGACGGGACTGGTTTTGCCACTGAGACAGTGCACCTGCTTATGCAACCATCTCAGTGTGCCAGTTTTTTACCGTAAACAGCATGCCTCTCGCCTCATGCTCCTTACTCAACTTGCCCTCACTCTGTGAGACGTCTTTTTGTTTCCGCAAATGAAGAGGGAAACGAAAGGATAGTGATTTGACTAGAATAGAAGAGGTGAGGAAAAAAGGACAGGAAGTGTTGTCAGCCATCCAAACAGATGAGCTTGAAAATTGATTCCAAGAATGGAATAACAGATTTGACAATGTATTAACTATAATGGAGAGTACTTTGAAGGGGATAAGGTTATTTTGTTAAAAAAAATTGAATACATAGCTTTGAAAAAAAATTTTTTTTCATTTTGGGGGGTAAAGCTCCTTGTTTGTCATCCTACATGGCAAAAGTACTTTGTCAATATGATTAAATTAAGGATCCTGCGATAGGGTAATTGTCCAAGATGATATCTGTAATTGCAAGAGCCCTAACAGAGCTACAGACAGAAGGTGTAAACACAGAAGCAAAGGACAAAAACTAGAGGTTAGCCTTGAAGATGAAGGAATGGGGCCAAAGAATGTAGGCAGCTTGGAGAGCTGGAGAAAGCAAGGAAACGCATTCTTGCAAAACCTCCAGAAGGATTGCTGTCAGTACAAATCAGATCCATTTTAGACTGTGTCCAGAATAGTGAGAATGGATTTGCATTGCTTTAAACCAGTACGTTTGTGAAAATTTACAGTAAAAGTAATTAAAACGATTACAGAGATAGGAGAAATGAAAAGTCTAGCATGCATGTAATTGGAGTCCTAGAAAAAGAGCAAGGCTAATAGTAGGAGAAGCAACATTTTAAGAAATGGCAGAGTTTTTCAAAACTAATGAAAGATAATAGGCCACAGATTTTGAAAAATTCAAGAAACCCAAGCAAAATAAATGCAAGCAATACATTTAGTCACTTCTTATTCCAAAAACAAATTCTCCCTGCCATCAAGGCAATGCCAACTCATAGTGACTCTTTAGGACAGGGTAGAACTCTCCTGTGGGTTGCTGAGACTGTCACTGTTACGGAAGTAGAAGACCCCATCTTTCTCCTGAGGAGTGGTTGGTGGGTTTGACCTGCTAACCTTGAAATTAGCAGCCCAACTCAACCAACCCACCACTAGGTATCCTTAGGCACTTCATATTAAGACTGCTGAAAACAATAAAATCCTGAAAGTAGCCAAAGGAAAGGGAACAAGACTGACAGCTGATTCCTTAATAGAAATATTGGGGACCAAAAAACAATGGAGCACAACTTTGAATGGACTTGAAAATAACTGTGAATCTAGAATTCTCTTCCCAACAAAACATTGTTTGGATGCGAATGAGATGCAGAAGGATCTCCTGACAAATGACTAAACATGTGAACCCTCAATGAAAATGACATTTTTCAAACAAGAAAAGCAATCTCAGATAGAAACTTAAAAATTCAAGAAGGAATGTAAACCAACAGAAAGGATATATAAGTAGATAGCCATTGCTATTGAGTTAATTCTGACTCAAAGTGATCCTGTGTTAAGATTTCCAGACTATAAATTGCTAAGGGAGCAGTGCAAAGCAATAATAACAATGTGGGCTTCTACATATTATAAGGTAATGGCATTTTCCATATGGTGACCCCATACATTTTTGAAGCTCCCTCATATATGTATAATTAAAATGGATGACAACTATACTCCAAAGGGATCAGTGTAAATGGAAATAAATATATGAGAGGTTTGAATTTTATTAGACTGAAATAAGTCAGTGTTGTGTGTTACATACAATCTCTTGTATACCATTCAAAACACAGTATAAAGGATTGTATAGTTAACTAGTTAAAAGGAGGGAGCAGGGATAGAATGGGAAAAAAAAAGATTAATTCAGAAGAAGGAAAGAAGAGGTAGGTAAAGAACATAACAGGACATATGGGGGAAAGTAACATAATAGGAACCAAATTTTATTCAAAATTAAAATACAAAGATTTTAAGAGTTCTGTAAATCACTAATGCCCATGATGTCAGAACACACAGACATTTAATCTCCAAAATATTCGTGTTTAACACCTTTCTTGACTCATACCGCTGTGTCTTTTGTCACCTTTCTAAATTTCTCATCCTCTAAATGTTGAGTTCCTTGGGATTCAATCCTCTTTTCTTACTCCACCCTGTTTTCTATTCATTACTAAGTGCAATCTACTAGACGTGATGAAAACTCCTAAATCCTAGTCTCCAGCCCAGATCTTCCTTCTGAGCTCTAGATACTTTGTTCAAAGGCATCTGTAAATGCAAATAGTCGGTTTTGAGCCCATAATCATTCCCCTAAATGGTCTATATTTGCTTTCTTTCTTTCACCATAAACATTGCATTAGCCTCCTGACTGATCTTTCTAGACTTGTTCTTTGTTGTTGCTGTCAGGTTGACAAGTGAATTATGGTGACCCCAGGAGTGCAGATTCCAAGTGCTTCCCAGGGGGTTCCAGGTGGTGACTTTGAAACCGATGTCCAGGCTTTCTCTCCAAGGAGCTTCTAGAGCAGCAGTTCACAGCCTGTGGGTCACGCCCCCTGTGTGATCAAAGGACACTTTCACAGGGGTCACCCGATTCCTAACAGTAGCAAAACTACAGTGATGAAGTAGCAACGAAAACAAGTTTATGGTTGTTGGGTCACCACAGCATGAGGAACTGTATGAAAGGGTCACGGCATGAGGAAGGTTGACAACCTGTTCTAGAGGGTGGGTTTGAACTACGAACCCTTCAGCTAGTAGTCAGATGATACCACCAGGGACTCCCTTTTTACCACCCATCAATTAAAATATTTTTAAAGCATAAATAGCATGCACCACTTAACTCATTTCAAAGATTTGCTCTTGTACTTGGGAGAAAGCCACATCTGTAACATAGCCAGATATTAACCAACAAGCAGGACGTGGTTCCTGCTTGTCTCTCTCCACTCCCTTCCTGCTCATTTTTTCTCAACGCCTTTAGCTGCCTTTCACTCCCTCCAAAGCACCGACTTCTTTCTCGCCTGTAGGCCTAATGAATGAGCCTAGCTCCTCAGCATGGAATGCATCAACTTAACATTAACTCTCACCCATTCTACAATTTTCTGTTCTTTTCCTTCATAGCATTCCTTTCATAATTTAAATATTTATGGAGATGTATATTTAATTACATTCACTGCAAACAATTTTCATGAGGCCACAGGCTGTTCACTATATTTCCTGAGTCTTTAACATGTACCTTATTCATATTAGAGTGTTTAGTGGTGCCTTAGGTTGAGTTCCCTATAGGAGCAAGACCAGTGAAGCACATAATAAAATTTTATATAAAGAGATTTAGTTCAAGGAAATGGCTTGTGTGGTTGTGGAAGCTGGCAAGTATCTAATCTGTGGATCTGGTGTCATCAGGCTGAAAGCTTCTCCTGAATCACATGTTTACAGGTCAGGCAGTAGGCTGCTTGCTCATGTCTCAAGAACTGGAGGTCAGAGGTCAGAATTGAGAAAGAGTGAATATGCATATGTATTGCATGCAGGCCACACCCCAAGGAAACTGCTCATATTAGATCACAAAATGGAGGTGGTTTCATACTATATTATGGAAGAGCAATCAGTCTGGCAAATCACTGAAAATCATAGCCTGGCCAAGTCGGCTCATAACATTAACCACCACAAGTGAATATTTTATTTATATATATATTTTTTATTTATATATATATATATATGATAAATGAAAAAAACACAACCAAAACAAAGCTTGCCTAAGGACAACTCTAGGTCTTCAAAGTTTAATACATATGCCTTGTACCTTGGGAGCATGGTGGTGTCCTCTAGTTTTGCCATTTATTCAAATTGCTCTTGGAGAAAGGTATTTAGTAAACATTACAATGTTCTGGAGACAAATTTTGATGATTAATCAATTTTCTTTAATTTTTCGTATGATAAACTATGCTACTAGTTTGGGCAGGTTTTACTTAAGTTTTCACAGAGAAACTACCAGTTCACGTTGGTAACTAAGATTAGAGCTATATCTATAACCCCCTCCCAGGGGGATGGACAACAGACAAGGGGAAGGGGAGAGACATCGGACAGTGCAAGACTTGAAAAAAATAATAATTTGTAAATTATCGAGGCTTCATGAGAGGAAAAAATGAGAACTCAAGTGGAGAGAAAATGCTTTGAAAACGATGATGGCAACATATGTACAAGTGTACTTGAGACACTGGATATATGTATAGAGTTGTACGAGCCCCCAATACAATGATTTAAAAAAAATTAGAGCTCTTGAAAAGTAGAGGCCGAGTTCTCAGTGGCAGCTTTGCCTCAGAAGTTTGTTGTCTTTTCTAAAACACCAATTCTTTTTTGTTTCCTTTTTCCCCAAACACATTGTGGTGGTTTTGTGCTGTCAAGTCAAGGACCCCTGCTAGAACAAAAGCACCCCGTGGCTAACCTCTTGGTTGGTGGTTTTGAGTCAAGCCAGCAGTTCCATGGGAGAAAGACCTGGTGATCTTCTCCAGTAAAGATTATAGTCTAAAAACCTTAGGGCAGTTCTCTTCTGTCACCTGGGACCCCCAAAATCACCTCAGTGGCATCTAACAACTGAATTCTCCCAAGGAAGCAAGGTCTAATTACATTTGCTTACTACTGAGATTGACAGTTTTGCTTGTTAGCTATTTTAGTTATACAGATTTGCTGAATAGTAAATGTGTGATACGTCTTGTGATTATGACAAGGCAAAACTGATTGCATTTCACAATAACAGGGTTTTCCATATTTTTGGAAAATCCATAGAGCTAGTATGAATTGATATTATAAAAAGTCTTCTTAGCGACTTTGTATTGTCTTTCTTCCTAACCCCAATTTTTAATCAAATGATTGTTTTAAACGAGGGTTTCAGTAACATGAGATGTGTAATTGTATGTTTGGTACAAAATTATAAGTCCAGCAATTTAAAAGAGCCTGTTTCAAGTACCTTGCATTTCTGAAAACCCTGGGGAAAAAGTCTATTTGCTACCAATTTTAGACCAAAACTTCATATGAGGGGGAAATGTTGTAGGGGTTTGTCAAGTTTCTTTCTCTTTAATCATTTTATTGGGGCTCATACAACTCTTATCCATACATACATCAATTGTATAAAGCACATTTGTACATTCGTTACCCTCATCATTCTCAAATGAAGTATGTTTATTCCTAAAGCCTAACTCTCATACTCTTTTATGAACTGAAAACGGGGTGTATATTAGCAGGTTCCAGAATCCTGGTTGGAGAGGGGCTAGGAAAGAAGAATGAGAATTTGAATACTTAGAAAAGGTTGTTTTAGCTGCAGTTTACCTTTAACAAAATTGTCATTCTCTCTAAGTGATATAAGTTTAAAGTTTCATCTATCTGTTGATTTACAAGAGATTCAAAACTATTCTCAGCTCAATAAATTCAGGAGCTCAGAAGAATTTACAAATGTCTGCTGCAAAGTGTGACTAAATACGTTTCTAAATATCACAGTCCTCTGGTTGCTACTGCCAGCTCTGGGTTTTTAAATGGACGTCGCTGGTTCTAGCATTGGTGAAAGGAGCTCTAGTGGTAGAGACAGTTACGCATTTGGAGGCGCGGCAGCAGCAGCAAGATCTGCTGTACTTTAGGGAGATCATGAGAATCGAGGTCAGCCCAAAGTTAAACTACAGAACATTTCAAATTCTCATGGACTCCATACCTTCTGGACTGAAGCCGCTGAAATTGCTCTGTTAACATATGCAGTGTTCTCCATTCTCTCTGTGTGCCTTTGCTTTTCCTGGTCTTTCCCTTCTGTGTTTTTGTGTACATCCTTTCCCAGCTTTCCTTCTGTTTTCCAGTTCTTTTATCCTTTCCTTTCTTTTTTCTGTTCTCTTTATGCTGTTAACTCTTTCCTTTCCACCTGCTAGTTTTGTGTATTGTATTTTTTCTTTCCTTTGCTCTTCCCTTGTTTTTATTTTCCTTTTCATAATTTTTTAGTTATTTTTCCTTGCTGATGCTTGCCTGCTTTCTCCTGTTTGTTTCTTTTCTCCTCCCCCCCCCTTTTCCCTCCAGATAGCAACTGCTCACACAGCCCAGCTACACCCTTATCTCTTACAGCCCCATCTACTTAACAGGTGAGGGCCTCTACCCTCTCCTGTACCACTTGATCATTGATGGACAGCAGTCAACACTAGTTAGACCAACCTTCAGCTATGCAACACAACAGCAAACAGAATTGCACACACATTTGCATTCTTTATCAAACCCACCAGGAAACAGGTAGTGAGTGCATAAGAATACATCAACATATAGTCATTAGTTAAATAACAAATAGAACACCATGATGTTCCAGCAAGACAGAGTGACTCAAACAAGTGACTAAAACACAGAGCCAGACCACCTTTCTCAGGAAAACATGACATTGGAATTACCTGATATGGAATTCAGAAGAACAGTATTTAATTTAGGCTCTTTCATTAGATTGGTTGGGAGCATGGAAAACACAAGGTGGGGAAAGCCTAGGAAGAATTCAGGAAAATATTGCATGAAATAAAATTGACGCCTCCCCCCTAAAAAATATACAAAAACAACAAGTAGAACCCCCAGAAAATTAATATTAAAATTTCAGAAATTGATAATATAGGGGAAGGGCAAAGGAGTGGAATTCAATTATTAATTGAGGGCAAACATCTCCATACTAATACGTTAGGGGAGAAGGCAAACATATCCATACTAATATGTTAGGGAAACAATCAGAAAAAAAGAATGAAAAATCTCAAAGAAAGCATAAGAATTACGTGAGGCACCATCAAAGGGGAGAGTTTATGTATAGTAATTTCAGAACATGAGACAATGAGTGCCCAGAGAAAATTGTTGAAGAGGTCTTGGAACAAAACTTCCTGAAAGATAAGATAGGCTTTTGGAAACTAACCAGCCCCAAACAGGATAGACACCAAAAGAAAATCAGCAAGATGTCATAATTAAACTTTTAAAACCAAAGACAGAGAAATAATTCTAAGGGCAACTCAGAAAACAAAGTTACCTACAAAGGGGAACAAGAAATAAGACTACGCTCTTTATTTCTAGCATAAGCCATGCTAGCAAGAAGGCAATGAGATGACACATATAAAACTCTAAAAGAAAATACAATTGCCTAGTAAGAATCATGATCCTGGCAAAAAGAAATTGAAGGAATTTACAAAACCAAGCCAACCTTGTAAGAAATACTAGAGGGTGTTGTTCTTCAGAGAGAGACCCAACAGTGGCAAACAACAACCTGAAATTAACATACACGATAACAGCACCCAGAAGTCAACTCAGATATAAAAGTAGCCAAAATAAATCTATAGGATTGAAAATAAGGAAACAGAGATGTTAAATTTTTTATGAAAACAATTGCAAAGTAAATACAGGGAACCAGGGTAATTACAGAACTTTTGAATGTAGAGGAACTCAAGCAGATATTGAGAACTTGGGTGAAGGGAAGTACAGAATACAATAAGAGGATGGCAAAGAATGATGGAGGACCCTGGGAGGAGTGCAAATTACATGCAAGAGAAATAAACTGTTAGGTACACAATCCTGTAAATATGGTGATCTACAAAGTGCTGTAAGTGTAGACGGGAGCTCTGGGTTTGGGAGGGAGAGGGAGTATGCACATGTGCATACACACAAACACAGGTATGTCAGAGGATATTTCTACGTGGACAGTTATGTTTGTTGCACCTACACCCGTGGATATGTTGGGAGTATACAAGGAGCAAAATTACACAATTTTCTTTGAATGAGTCTGGGGCTGGGGCATCAAGACCAATGTCTTGGGAGATAATAAGGTCAATTGGAATAACATAACCCACAAAGTGAACATCCTACTTAGGTGAGTAGCATAAAGGGGTCTTCAGAATTCATGAACAGCCATCTAAGGTATAGCTATTGGTTTCTCCCTATTCAGAGGAAAGAATGCAGGAGAGGTAAGTACTGTTATTGCCATAATATGATGACAGTTAAAGACACATGGAGACAATTAGCTCAGTGGACTAAATCAACGGGTCTCAACATGTGGGTCCCGCCCCTTTGGGGTCAAAAGACCCTCTCCAAGGGTTGCCTAATTCATAACAGTAGCAAAATTACAGTTATGAAGTAGCAACGAAAATAATGTTATGGTTGGGGGGTCACCTCGACCTGAGGAACTAAAGGCCACGGCTTTAGGTAGGTTGAACTAGATGGTACCCAGTTACCACGCTCAGATTCTCAGAAAGGGATCATATTAGAAAGTCCTGTGTATGGTGTGAGAAACACGTGGAACAATACTCAAAATCATGAAAACCAGATTTACAGGCAAGGTAGAGACTGGTAGAACCCCCTGAGACTGTGGTCCTTGGTCACTCTTTGGATCTGGAACGGAACACTCCTCTGTGGCTCAATTTTCAACTAAATAAGTTTTTATGGGGCTTAACACTGTTGATGTGGGTGCACCTTAGACCATTTGGGATCAAGGGAGCAGCATTTACCTGAGGACACAATTCAGAAGGGTTAGAAAACAAAGGAAATGGAGAAAGTAGGATGGATGATATTGCACTGAAATTACAGTTGAGTAGATGAATCAATGTATGAATCACTGAAAATAAAACTGGTGATCTGCTCTATAAACCTTTACCCCATACAGAATAAAAAGTGGGGTTGTTTTGTTTGTTTTTTAAGTTTTTATGGCCAAAAATGATATGAAACATTAGGGAGGTGGGTCAGACAGTAATTTTTTTTTTATTTGAAAACTAAATAAACTTCAGGCAGTGAGTTTGTGGTAATGGCAGGGGAACAACTCAGAAAAGTGAGTGAGGATGCTTGCCCAACTCACAGTGACGTGTGCATGTAGAAAAGGTTGAAATGGTATGTTTGTGCTGCCTATATTCTCAGAAACAAATTTTAAAAGATGAAGCTAATGCTGATGCCTGTGAGGTCAAGGTCAGACATACAATAGATTCTGACACCACACACTGTTGAGGCAGTAGTAACCTTTGTTACAAGCATTCACATTTGAGTGCATCCTGGTGAGCTTTGTAACCAGTGGGTGCTAGTTTGCAACAGTGTATCAAAATGTTATTACTATGTTTTCACATTAAAGGTATCTTAATGTATCTGAAAACGTTTCTTCCTTGTTTTTAATGCATAGAAAGATACGGGATACTAAGACACATTTGACACACATTCAAGGTAAAGATAGACAGTGGAATGGAACTTGGTTCTAATCCAGGGACTGCCTGTCTGTCTCTTTGGGGCTCAAACATCTGTTATAGTGTGGCCACACAGCTCAGACCATACTTAGAATTAAGTGGCTATCAAGGAAGTAATAGGGAACAGCTTGGGATCAAGATCAGGAAGCATATGGAAGAAGTCTGGAAGACTTCGTGGAGAGGGCACATCCCTCTTTGCTACAGGACAGCTCGCTCGCTCTGCTGCTTTAGGTTGTGCAGACACACAGCAGTCCTTTTGTCGGTGTGTACCCCTGTCAGTTGTGTTGGTTTCCTCTCACCCCCAACAGGACAGACATACTCTCGTCCCCTCAAGTTAGATAGACCTCTTCTCATTCTCTCAAGACAAGCTCCTCTCAGTCACCTCAGGATAGGCTACCTTTTGGCTGTGTGTATCCCCCCACCCCCCAGTATGCAGGCCTCTCTGCTTTCTGCCTCCGTCAGCAGCCTCTCCACTTCAAACTGGCCCAGCTTCTCCCCAGTGGAGCAGTTTTGTTCAGTTGTCTTAGCTGCACTCCTCGCGGTAGGTTTCTTCTGTCACCACTGACTGTCACGAGACCATTCCATTCTCTCACTATCTTCAGTGTTACAGCCCTTTACCCCTATTACAGATCTAGGATGATCCCTACTTCCCTTGTCTGCTGTCTTTGCCTTTCATTCTTCCTTCTCTTTGTCCACCCAACTCGGGTATAATCAAGTTCCTGATCAGTTCTAAGAGATTGGCTTTCCCACTCACCAAGGTTATGAACTGACCAGACCCCACTCCTTAGGTCAGTCACTTCATGTGCATAAGTATATTGATTAATCCTTTACAAATACATAAAAAGACTAATCCTAAATTAAGCTGTTGACCCCAAGGCCAGTTAAAAAGTATCAAGCCATCAAGTTGTTTAAAATAGGTCAATAACCTGAACAAAAGTAACAAACTTCCTGTGGTAGAAAGCTCGGGAGGGGTGGGGGGTGTTTCCCTCAGAACCAAGGCAAATGGCCACATGGAGGAACTCATTTCTCCACACTCACCCACCCCTCCAGCAGAGTGAGACCCTGGAGTCCTGTTGCTGGAAGAGTGACAGCCAAGCGATTCTGCTGGATCACATGGCATTACTCTGAGTGGGATCGCCTCATTGTCACCCAGAACAACAGAGCTAGTCAAAGAATATAAGGAACACCCAAGTTATTCTATAATAATATGCAAATATGCTATATTATGGTTATAACAGAGGCGGAGGAGGTTTGAGTACAGAATTCAGCCTTATGTAAAAGCAGTCTTATGCTAATTGCCAATTAGGGGCATATTAAATAAACATGATGGGGTGGTTTTTACATTTATTTCTAAAAGAAGAAAAGAGCATCTTTATTTTGCGAAAGACAATGTTAGCTGCTAGTCATTTATTTCCTAGCAAAACAAACAATTTGCAAAGTTCTAATTGGAAGCTTCCTTTTCCCTGGCATTTAATTAAAACTTTTCTCCAGCAGTATATGATATTGAGGCTAGTGTAAAGATTCATTTATTGCACCAGGAAAGAGTTGGGTCAACTGTATCTTTTTAGCTTTAAAGCCTTTAATAATTGTCTTATCTTTTTAAGCAGTTGTGCCTAATAGAACCATTTCTTGCAAAGAGTAGGTATATTGTTTTCTGTCTTTTCCTTCTGTACCTATGTTAGCTTTGATAAAGTACTTTTATTTTCTTTCTTTCTGCAGAGACTTTATAATGTTTATCTAGATAGTAAACATCACACTAAAATGGAAACTTGTTTTTTCTTTGTAGCATAATTACTGCCATGTGCTAAAACAATGCGGATGCATTGGATTGAAATTTATCTCCATTATCCTGTAGATAAATATTACTGCTTCAAGGAACCTAGTTGGAAAGCAAAGGATGAATGTGTAGTTTCCTCATTATGAAATAGAAAACACCTAGCCAGTGGTGAAATGGTGATTTTTTTTTTGTATATACTAAGAATGTTGACTACTGATTCACAGTTTATTAACATCTATTAGATTTGAGTTCAAAGATAAGAAATTCAGAATGCTATTTTCCAGAAAACTGAAAAAAATGGATTTCAGTTAAGTACTATATCATTTTATAAAAACATTTGGGAAGCAATGAGTACTGTATGACTATAAGCATTTTTTTTCTAACTAAAACACAAAACCAAAACGACTGCCTTCGAGCCAATCTTGACTCATAGCAACCCCACAGGACAGAGTAGAACTTCTCCATAGGTTTTCCTGGGCTGTAAATCTTTACAGAAGCAGATTGCCCTATCTTTTTATCAAAGACCAGCTGATGAATTTGAACTGCTGACCTTTAGATTAGCAGCCCAAAGCTTAACTCACTGTGCCAATGGGGTTCCTTTTTTTCTTCATAAATTCACTTTCATAGAGCCCCTTCTGACTCATTGTGACCCTATAGGACAGAATAAACAGGCTCAGTGTGGGTTTCCAAAACTATTTAACTTTTTACAAGAGTAGAAAGCCTCATCTTTCTCCAAAGGAGCAGCTGGTGGTTTCAAACTGCTGACCTTATGGTTAGCAACCCAGGGCCCTAATTTTCATCTTATATTGTTTCTGTCAAATTATACACCCTTAGATGGTAGAAAACATAATGTGCTTAATCTGATGTGTGCAACTCTTAGCTGGGCTTAATGTGTATTGGGTGCTTAATAAGCATAATAAAAATAAGTTGGTAGCTGCAGCTCAGAATTGCCTCAATGGCAGTGAGATGACCTATAATAATAAAATGATTATAGATAAATAAAAATTTTAAAGACAAAAATAATTTGCTGAGTATTTTCCAGCCTATTGTTTTTGAGGCAAACCACATTCACCCCAAACCAATAACCTGTTTTACTACAAAAGTACTGACATGTTTGGGGAGTCAGTAGATAACAGATTGAAGTTTAACTGGCATCATTCGAGCTCGGTTGGTTTAACAGCTTCTCCTGCCTTTTTTCTAATACATGTATCATAGTACCAAAGGGCATTTGCTCTTTAAGTAAGTAGTTTGGAGTTGATTGCAGCAGAAATGCAATTCAGGAAAGAAAGATAGATTCTGTAATTAAAAGGTTTACAGAAGAGACTGATAGCCGGTTACTTTGAAGACCTTAACTATGTGCTTAAATAGGCTACTGTAGAAAATGAACTTCCTAGTTGGAAAATTAGAGTAAGTTCCATCATAAGTAGTCATGTACATTAAACACTAAGTCTTAAAATATTCACTTATTTCATCTCTTTTCTTAATTGTAGAATTTCCTGCATATCAGCTACTTGATATATTTTTATTGTTCTTTACTTAAAACCAAGACCGGCTATATTTTTAAAATGTTATCAGCTTTATTAGCAATTGTGGAACGTGAATTATTTAATAGTGCTCTGCCAACCTTAGTCTTTCTTACTCCCACACAGTGATTGAGTGGCATCATGCAAACATAGATAGTTCGTGGAACTGGGATAGGTGGGGATATGTGTCAAATTGGTCATGCCATGATACCCAGTATTGTGCTGTCCTCTAGTTTGTGATCTTACATAATTGTCCTCCATTATGCGTGTGGTGAATCCTAACATAGGAGACAGGATTAGGTTGTGTTAATGAGACAGGATTAAGGTGGGATGTACTCAAGTCCCCACCCCTGCTTAAGTCTCACCTTTATCTTAACAAAAACCAAACTCACTGGCATCAAGGTGATGCCAATTCATGGTGACCCTGTCCTACAGGGTAGAGCTGCCCCTCTGAGTTTTCAAGACTGTGACACTTTAAAGGAGAGAAAGCCTTCTCGTCCTTCCACAGAGAGGCTGGTGGTTTCAAATAAGTATCGTTTCAATATAAATTTTAAACTGCTTAAATATGTCAAGATTAATTTTTACTACTTCAGAAGTGGCTTAAGGATAGTCATTCACTAATTTGGGATTGAACTTTATTGTTTATATTAGTGACAAGATAATGTGTGCTTGTTGTAAAACTTCAAACAATATGGAGATGTTGGTAGGGTAGGGAGTGAAGAGACCAAAGCTCTCCAGAAAGTAATGGGTAGCTTCTTGAATGATTTTAAACAAGAAATGATATGCATTCGATTGTAATACAGAATGACTCTGGCAGCTAGGTGGAAACAAATTGGAAATAGGAAGTACATTTTAAAGGCTGTTAGATTATTGAAGGCACCATCAATGGAAGCGTGAATAAATAAACTTTGGGCGTACAAAATGGAACACTATACAACATTAAAGAATAATGAATCTGTGAGACACCTCATAATGTGGATGAACCTGGAAGATATTTATGCGGAGTGAAATTTCACTTTGAGTGAGGGAGAAGGCAGTGGACAATAAGAGGGAAGTCAGCCAAAGTGATGGCGGCGAGACAAGACATTGGGAGGTTTGCAAGAGTTATATAGGCAACTGAGGCAAATTTATTCTCCACAAACCCTGTGATATTGGTGATCTACTTATAGATGCTTGGATACACACACAGGCTGAAGAGGTGTGGGAGAGTAGGCCCACATATAGAGAGTTGACAGCATATTTGTATACCTGTATTTATTCTTGCTGAAAATAGATGTAGTAGAGCATAACGGTGGCCCAGTTATGAAAACTTCTTAGACATAATCAAACATAATGCAGGAATGAGTCACTGGGCTTAGAGAATCAGGACCTCCCCATAGTCTTGGGAAACACTGAGGTCAATTAGTCAATTAGTTAATGTGGCTCTTCTAGGTGTAATTCTTGCAAACGCATTCAACTGTATGGATCATAACAAACAGGATAGCTTTGAGAAGAATGGGAATCCCAGAACACTTCATTGTGCTACCGCACAACCTGTACATGAATCAAGAGGCAGTTTGCACAGTCATGAAGGGTGTACATCAGGATTTGATCCTCTTAGCAAACGTATTCCTACATAATTATATACTGAGCAATTGATCAGAGACGCTGGACTTCACGAAGAAGAATGCAACATCAAGATTAGAGGAATGCTTATGTGCCTTCGATGTGCAGGCGACACAGCTTTGCTTGTTGAAAGTGAAGAAGACTGGAAGCACATGTTGGTAAAGATCAAGGATTATAGCCTTAAAAATAATCTACAACAATGTAAAGAAAACCAAAATCCTTCACAACTGGATCTACATGTAACAGCATAATAAATGGAGAAAAGATTGAAGTTGTCAAGGGTTTCATCTTGCCTGGATCCATAATCTATGCTCATGGAAACAGCAGTCAAGAGATCAAACATCACGTTGCATTGGGTCAATCTGCAGCACAAGACCTCGAAATGTTGAAAAGCAAAGATGTGACTTTAAGGTCCAAGGTGCACTTGACCCAAGCCATGATATTTTCAGTCACTTAATATCCATATGGACAAGTTGGACGTTGAATAAGGAAGACCGAAGAAGAATCAATGCATTTGAACTTTGGTGTTGAAGGATATTGAAAGTATCACGGACTGCCAAAAGAGCAAACAAATCTGTCCTGGAAGAAGTACAGCTGAAATGCTGTTTAGAAATAAGGATGGCGAGACTTTGACTCATGTACTTTGGACATGTTATCAAGAGAGACCAGTCCCTGGAAAAGGACATTGTATTTGATAGAGGGCAGTAAAAGAGAGGACAACTCTGGACAAGACAGACTGACACACAGTGGCTGCAACAGTGGGCTCAAACAAAACAATTGTGAGGATCGCACAGGACCAGGCATTGTTTCATTCTGTTGTCACTGTGAGTTGGCACCTAACAATAGCAACAACACCACAATTCCTTTTACCATAGTCCTTTTTGTGGATCAGCGGTTAGGCATCTGGTCCGTCATCTGAAAGGTGAGCAGTTCAAAAACCATCAGCCCCTCTGAAGGAAAAAGATGGGGCTTTCTACTCGTGTAAAGGGTTACAGTCTCAGGAACTCACAGGGGCAGTTCCACTCTGCCTATAGGGCCGCTATGAGGCATCATCGACTGACAGGCAGTGAGTTTGGTTTATACCTGTGGTTATAATACATTTGGAGGAAGCTATCTGCTACACTGATGAACAGGATTAAGGTGGGATTAAGTTTTTACCCTAGTAGAGGGTAGAAACCAAGCCGCCACTGTTTCCTTGGGGGTATGGTCTGCTCATCAAAGCCATTCCTCTGTGTATAAGAGCCATCTGGAAAACACAGAATTCCTAAGACCATCAAAAGAACCACCTGTAGAGCATGCTCAGATGTGGCAGAGGCACCAGAGACTGGCATGGAGACCGTGGTACAGAGCAGAAGACCCCGATGGAGATCAGAGGCCAAGGCAAGGAGGCCATGAGAAAGAACAGAGGAGCTGTGTGGAGATGATGGGACTTTGAAGCACAGCAGTAGATGGGCTTCCTGATCTAAGGAGTTAGAAGTTAAGGGACCACATGGCAGGGAGGATGAGAACTGGAGGGCTACTGCTGAGGAAAGGGTTTTGCTGTGTATCCTTAACTGTGTAACTGATCTTGAATTGTGGTGACATGGTAAATTCTCTAATAAACACCCTTCCGTGCGGGTGTTGTCTGGGAGTTCTGAGAGGCACTGTAATGGATTAGCTAACCCAGAATAGAAGTGGAGGGCTGTGGGAGGAATGGCTGGTGTCAGACTAAGTTAAGTAAAATGAAGGGGGGGTACATGTCTGACCTCTGCCTCCTGGCAACGGGAAAACCAGAGGAGGTCACATCTGCTCCTGCCTCCCTATACCATTTATTCAGCAACTATCTAAGGTGTACCTCTTTGTATTACTTATCTAGAAGAAAGAATGATGAAAATTGAAAGATACATGGAAACATGTATTCAAATGGACTAATGGACCATGCAAACATTAGCCATGACCCTAAGACCAGAAGAACCAGATGGTGCCTGGCTACCACCAGCAGCTGCCCTGAGAATTGTTGCATTAGAAAGTCCTGGACAGTGCGAGACAATTGTGCAACAAAACCCCAACTCATAAAAGTGGCAAGGCTTACTGTGCAGATAGAGCTGTTAGGACCCAAAGCCTGTGACTCCTATCACCCTTCAGGTCTGGAACTGAACACACCCATTTTAAAATAATCAGCCACAGAAGATGAAAAGTCAGCATTTATCTAAGGAGAAAATAAAGAGGGTTAGGAAGACAGGAATGGGAACAGAATGAGGACTTGGGATATGTGATGGCTCATTAAAGGTACTGCAGTGGATGAGTGGAAACAAAATCTGCATGATTTTGATCTGCTCTGTAAATCACCTAATTCACAGTAAAAAATTCAATTAAAGAAAAAGAAGCATCAGGGAAAGAAAAAATAAAAGCTTTAACTGAGACAGCAGTAATGAGAATGGAGAAAAAGTACAGAATCTTCTGGGCTTGCTTGCATGGGGCAGGAAGGGCCAAGGAAGAGTTGAAGTTGCATGTTTTTAACCTATGTGATAAGTAGAGGACCTTCAACCGACTTAAGGAAGATAGGAGATGAAACGGATTTCGGAGCCAAGAGGATGGGTTTTTATATATGTTAAGTTCAGGTTGCCTATGGCATGCATATCTTAACCTTTTTGAGGTACAGACCTGGAAGTTAAAAAGGCAGATGTGAAAGTCATAGTATATAGTTTTTGAGACATTGACACTGAGAGAGACCACTAGAAAATTGACGATGAAAAGGGCTAAAAGCTAAAGAAATGGGTTAAAAAGATGTGGGAGAAACAAGAAAATTAGTATATAGGCAGCAATGGGAGAAGACTTTGAAGAACGTCATTTATACTATTAAATGCCAACTAAAAACTAAATACAGTGAAGCTTAAAAAGTGTACATTGAATTTAACAGTTTTGAAACTGCTAGTATTTTTTTAATTTAAATCATTTTATTGGGGGCTCGTACAGTTCTTATAACAATCCATGCATACATCCATTATAACAAACATATTTGTACATATGTTACTATCATTTTCTCTTTTTTTAATTAAAAGATCATCTTATTGGGGGCTCTTAAAACTCGTTACAATCCATACATCGATTGCATCATGCATGTTTATACATATACTGCCTTCATTCTTTTCTAGACATTTACTTTCTATTGCCCCTTGGTATCAGCTCCTCTTTTTATCCTTCCCTCCTCCCCCTACCCTCATGGTTCCTTGATAGATTGTAAATTATTATATTTATATCTCACACCAATGCTGTCTCCCTTCCCCTGTGTTTTCTGTTGTTCTTCCACCTGGAGAGGGGCGTATGGTTGTGTGTCAATCATTGGGATTGGTTCTCCCCTTCTCTCCCTCCCTTCCCCTTCCCCTTCTGATATCACCACTCCCCCTCCTGTTCTTTATTCCGTGTGTCCTGAGCGCCCATTGCTAGCTTTACCTGTGTACGTGCTCTGGTCAAGTCTGAATTGAGAAGCAGCACTGGAGTCATGATGGTGGGGGTGAGGAAGCTCAAGGGACCAGAGGACTATTGAACTACGAGTATGTTTTACAACAGTCAACAGAGTGAGTTAGAGATGGTAACCCTGTCATGGGTTTTGAAAGTAAATGATTACGTTTACATTTGGAATCAAGATATATAACTTTAATAATAATATAGATTATACATAATTTTAAGATAATTCTGTTCTGGTTATTGTTCAAATCTGTGCACTTTAGAGAAAAATAACAAGTGCATGAAGTTTTTGGGGTTTTTTTATATGTATGTATGGATGGCTGGATATTGATATATACACCATGAAGGAATATAACAGCTAATTAGTCCACACAGCATTACAGATGACTCAGTTTAACTCATTTCCATGGAAGTTAAGGTACTGGAAGTCCTTCAACTCACAAGGGCCGGTGGGTCCAAGGTCAAGGAAGCAGACAGCTGAGTCTTCCATAGAACACTGCAGGCGAGGTTTTAATAATAAAAGGGCAATTAGATATGAAACAGTATTGAGCACAGTTATTATTTAGCTTTTAAAACACAAGGCCTGAATACTACTGGAACATGCATGCATCATCTTGAGTGTGAGAAAATCTGCTTTTATTATTCTCTCTCTAGAACTTTGACTCTGTAGAAACTTTTGAATGTCTTAAAGTAAACAATTCCATGAATTCTTCAGTTGGTTCCTTGAGGGTAGGGAAATATTTTTCTGTTTGCTCATGAAGCCCATAATGATTCACTGCATAAGGCAAAATCAGTTCCCAGTGTAATAGTGAAAATGATCTCCCCCGATTTCACCTACCGGTGTATGAGAAATACCCTTCTCATCATCACAGTCTAAACTGTGATGGTAAATACCATAGTAAGCATTCTCCACTTCCAAGTGAACTAGGAATGTTTCATGGCGAGTTCAGGTATTACAATGTGTTAAGCATGAGAGATTTCCCTTCCTTCTCTCATAAGCATATAGATGCAGCCAGCTATGTTCTGTAATTATTGACATACATTTAAAATTCTTATTTGGGATAAAAATCTGAAAGCTGGTTACCTGCTCAGAAGGACAGTTTAGAATGCCTTGTTAAGAGTACAGTTCATTTGTGAAGAGGCAAATGAAAGAAATGTGGACTTAGAACAAAAATCTAAAGTTCTAGAATTTTTAGAGCTGAAAAGAATCTCACCCGTCATCAAGTTTAAGTCTTTGGATAATTGGGGCGATATGATATGGTTCTGTATACGTGCCCTCAAACATAGCATAAGAACTCAAAGATGAGAACTCTTTGGGGACAACTTTGGCTTCATTGTAAGAGGAGTCTAGTGGTCAGGAAGGACTGTTAGAAATGGAGTAGGCATTCTCAAGAGAGACATCAAATTGGGGGCTGAGCCTTATATATGCATTGAATCCAGGGATTTCTGTGAAGCCTTCTAGTCCTGAAATTTTTGTATAAACCAATCCTTTAACTTGTTTTTTAACTAATAGCTATGACTAAATAGATAATGTGATATTGAACCATAAAAGTTTCAGTCAGGATAGCAACAAACTATCCCAAAATCTCACTTGCTCCTTCCTTCCTTCCTTCCTTCCTTCCTTCCTTCCTTCCTTCCTTCCTTCCTTCCTTTCTTTTTTCCTCTCGCTCATGCAACATGCTTAGTGTGGTTTAGCAGAGGCCTATGCTCCTTGTGGTCACTTATGCCAGCGGGCTGACAGAAACTCCATCTTAATAAATGTTTCCATGATTGCTACAATAGAAGGAAGAAGACATATAACATTACCTAGGAACTCAACGCTTCTGCCCAAAAGAATCACTTGCAACCCACTTTCGTTGAGCAAATGAGTGAGATGGGCCAGGCCTAATTTCAGGCAGTAAGGAAGTGGAAGCCTATTATGCTCCTGTAGCTCCTGTGAGCAGCTGAAATGACAAAGTAAACGTGAGCAAGTTACTTAACCACTTTGCCTGTTGGTTTGCTGACTATAAAGTAGGGGCTAATGATGGCCCTGGTGGCATATTGGGTGTCATTGACTGCTGATGTCATGGTCAGCCATTCCTCAGGAAGAAGAAGAGGCTTTCTACGCCTTTAAAGAGTGTGTTAGTCTGGGTAGACTCGAGAAACAAATCTGTAGGCACTCGTATTTGTATACGAGAGCGTTCTATATAAAGGGTAATTGTACATTAAGAAAACATTCCAACCCAGTCCAGATCAAGTCTATAAGTCCTATATTGGCCCATATGTCTGATACCAATTTATAAAGTCCTTTTCAGACTCACAAAACACATGCAATGATGCCGAATGTAGGACAATCAAAGCACAGCCCAGTGGATAGAAAGTCTTTGGATCCAGTGGCATTGTAAGCATCTCGGCACTGGCAGATGTTTCTGTGTGGCTTCTCCGGCTTCAGAGATCTGGTTGCATCAGGGTAGGTCCATGTGGCCAGCTGAAGGCACTAGAGTAGTTCCGTGTGTCTTGTCAGCTTCAATGTCTCCCAGGGAGTTAACCAAGAGCAAAGGGTCTACCGTCTCCAAGCAGGAAAAACCAGTTTTCCCCAGAATTCTCAGGGAAAAGCCATGCCCACAGAGACCTCATTGGCTGTGACCTGATTGATAGAATAGACTCCACCTCTTCACTCTTAATCCTCTCGAGTTCCAAATTGACACCAGTTTCAGAAGCCTACAGAAGTAGTGCTACCCTGTCCTATTGGCTTTCTATGACTGAGTATTGACTCAGTGGAAGTGAGTTTGAGTGCATTAATGATATGTATCTACTTCATTTGGCAGTTGTGAAAGTTAAGTGGGATCATATTTATAAACTCTTATGATAGTGCCTAACCAGTGACCGTAATGGTGTTTCTAATGTTGACCCCTGGGTGTCAGAGTAGAATTGTGCTCTGGAGGATTTTCAGTGACTAGTTTATTGAAAGTAGTTTGACAAACCTTCTTCCAAGGTGCCACCGAGTAGATTTGAACCTCCAACTTTTCCACTAACCCACTGTACCACTAACCCTGAAAGATTTTTAAGATAGTACCTAACCACTTTAGTAGAAATGCAGCAAAAGTTTGCTGCTATTGTTGCTTTCATTATTTTTGTTAAGCCTCTGTTGTGGGTTGAATAGTGTCTCAAAAGAAAAAAATCATGTCCACCTAGAACAGTGGTTCTCAACCTTCCTAATGCCACTACCCTTTAATACAGTTTCTCATGTTGTGGTGACCCTCCACCAATAAATTATTGTCGTTGTTACTTCACTAATGTAATTTTACGACTGTTATGAATTGGGCTACTCCTGTGAAAGGATCGTTCTATCCCTAAAGGGATCATGACCCACAGGTTGAGAACAGCTGACTTAGAACCTCAAAATGTGACCTTGCTTAGAAATAGAGTCTTTGCCAATGGAATTAGTTAAGATGAAGTCATAGTGGTTTATACAGTGGGCCCTAAATCCAGGGATGATTATTCTTACAAGTAGAAAATGGACACACAGCGAAGAAAGCCAGGTGAAGATGAAATCCAAGGCTGAAGTGATAAATAACTACAAGCCAAGAAGCTCCAAAGATTGCCAGATGGTGAAAAAAGATTTTGGTGTCGGCTATCAAAAGATACAGTGTCTGGGGTCTTAAAGACTTTAAAGAAGCAGCCCTCTTGCTCAGAAGCAACAAAGTCCACTTGGAAGTAGCACGCCAGTCTGTGTGATCATGAGGTGTCAAAGAATCAGGTATCAGGCATCCAAGAACAAAAAATCATATGATTGAGAATGAGGAGCAGTGTGGGGACCCAAAGCCCATCTGAAGAAAACTGGACATCCCCTTATAGACGGGTCACAGGGAAGAGATGAGCCAGTCAGGGTGCAGATAGCAATGATGAAACATACAACTTTCCTCTAGTTCTTAAATGCTTCCCTCCCTCTCCGCCTCCCCCCCACCCCCACTATCATGATCCCAATTCTACCTTACAAATCCAGCTAGACCAGAAGATATACACTGGTACAGATAGGAACTGGAAACACAGGAAATCCAAGGCAGATGATCCTTTCAGGACCAGTAGTAATAGTGGCGATACCGGGAGGCTGGAGGGAAGGTGAAGTAAAAATGGGGAACCGATTACAAGAATCTACATATAACCCCTTCCCTGGGGAACGGACCACAGAAAAGTTGGTGGAAGAAAACGTTGGACAGTGTAAGACATGACCAAAAAATGATAATTTATAAATTATCAAGGATTTATCAGGGAGGGAGGGGGGGGAATGACCAGATACCAAGGGCTCAAGAAGAAATCAAATGTTTTCAGAATGATGATGGCAACAAATGTACAAATGTGCTTGATACGATGGATGGATGGATGGATGGATGGATGGATGGATGGATGGATGGATGGATGGTGATGAGTTGTACGAACCCCCAATAAAATGATTTTTTTAATTCCATACAACTTTGTTCAAATGTACAATAGATTAGAAGCAAAGATTCCTATAGTGAATTATAGAAAACATTTTCCTTGTAAGTTTAAGTGTTAGTAAGGTTGGATTATAAAATAAATAATAAACATCTTGATATAATCTTTTGAAGCAAAAATTACTTTTATATTTTTCATTTTGTTTCATCTTCCTAAAAAACTTTTCAAAAGCAAAGATTGGAGATTTTCCAGTAACCTGAAATTTCAAAATTTTATTTTACTTTGAAACAGGCCCACACCACAACACAGCAGCAGCAGCATTTAAATCGTTAACTCACAAAATGCAGGCAGCAGCCACATAACATCTGGTCTGGTATCCAGTCCCAGAATCTCTGAGCTGTGACAAATTCATTACATTTAAATCAAATCACCTCCTCTCCAAGTGTAGACAGGTGAGAAAGATGTTTGAAGAACTATGAAAAGAAATACCAGAGTTCTGTAGGAGAATCATGTTGTCTCTGATGCACCTTAATATAGCTGTTTAATGGAATGAGCTAGTCAAAATTTTGACCTAATATAATTGCAAAATTTCCTAAAAGATAATTTCTCAAGCCTTGTGAAATAATAGTTCCGTATCACCATCTTTTTAACCATCAGTCTCTCATTCATTCTCTCCCTCTAACTCCCCGAATTTTCTTATGCTGCAATAGAGAGACCGTAATCTAGTGCAAAGCACTAATGGGAAAATTCCACTATGTTTTCATTCCATTTCCTCACAGACCTTTGGAAGCCTCTTCATATATAAGCCTGCTCTTTCATTAGACTCACAGTCTTGATTTCTGAAGCCGTCTGGGTGTAGCACCACATGGGAGGCAGTGCTCGATTGTCCTTCAAGATCACAAAGTGAAGGCCCTCGGCAGCGACAGCAGGAGAGGCGTCCTCGCTCCAGCTGCCTGTTCTTCCTGGATAACTCTCCGATGTGGCCTCAGGCCAGCGAGCTGCTCTCTCAGTGAAGGGATGTGGTGACTAGGGTCCAGGATGTTCCTCGGGGACAGCACTGGAGAGACAGTGCAGGTATAGTGCCCAGTCTGACCCCACACAGACCGAAGTGAAACACGAAGGGGGCACACAAAGCAGAAGGGGAGCAAAGCAGTGAAGTCCCTGAGGAACCCTGAAAACCGACTTCAGAAGCAGTAGGCAGGAAGTGGCACTACACCAAATAAGATTGGAAAACAATCAGAAGGGTCAGCAGATATGCCTGGGACTATAGGCTTTTTTCTTTTTCTCGTGTCTGTCCATATAAGATAGGCAGGATAACCAAACCCAAGGAGTAAATAACAGGTCAGCAGCTCTGGGGGGACATGGGAGAGGAGAATGTCACCCAAAATACTACCTCATCACATGAGATCTTCACATTTCCCAGTGGAGTGAAGACTGTCACCGATGAGATGAGAAAGCCCAGCATTAGTCCAGCACAAAGTCATGCAGAACATGAGGATTCCGAATCGCCACCATGCAACCAGGAAAATTCCACCAACACTAACAGTTATGTTGGTTAGAATCAGACAAACATCATATTTAATAGGTGTCAGTCTTGTAAGCAGGATATAAAAGAATAATCCCATGAGGATGAAACCTATGAAGACCAATTCTGTTTTCCAGAGTCTGTGTCCAAATAAACCGATGAAGAGACTCCGCAGGACAAAAAAAAAGTAAAGAACACTTTGGTAGAAACACTTCTAAGAGAAGAACAATTAGCCTCGGTTTCCTAAAGCTGCAAGCATGTGCGTGAACTGGAACATAAGCAGCAGGTGTATTTAGACATTATATGTTACTCCTTGTACCCAGAGAGAGGAGGAGGATCCATCACCTTGATAGCTCTGGCCTTCACCTGAGATCGTCCTCTGCGTGTGTTTCAGCACACCTGCTCAGCGAGGTCCTCCTCAGGCAGGAAATCCTGTAAGACATCCTACCACAACCTCCACCTAGAGTCCTGGCCCATCTCAAGGTCTCATGGAGGTGCTGCGCCTCTTGCACAGCCTACGTTTGCTGGGGTAAATTTGATCATTTCAAATTCTATATGACTGCCGCCAGGGATAGGATCTCTTTCAGAATAGGAGAGTGGAATAGTTATATTTGGGACGGGCTCCGCGTCTGCAGATTCTAAGTACCACGCTCTGGTCTAAGGATGAAAACGAGCCCGACATCAGTACCTGTTCCTGAGGGCCTAGGAAGGAGAGTCTTAGGAAGACATGTCTATTCTGATACTGCAAGTGTATTTGGAAAATTCTAGGATTGATGGAAATAGGATGCAAAATAGCTTCCTCTGGGAAGGACCTGCTGAGCTTGATGTAAATTTTCCCATAGAAAATTCAAGAATGTCCTCACTGGAGTTCCCCACAAGCTCAGCTCCTCCAGCCACCCCAGATCCGAAGGCAGACATTACAAGATCCATGGGCCAAAAGAGCTCCATAACGGCCCTGGCAGGGCAGTCAAACTAGGCTGTCCAAGAGAGGCGTGAGAGATCGCTTCCAGGGCCGGCATCCTGGTCTGCAATACGCGGAGGCTCTCCCTCCAGGAGTTATCACCTATTAGACTAGAGGCGCAGTCCACATGCCTGCTGGCTCCACAGTCACCGGGGCGCCAGCAAAACACCTTTCCATGAACTTTTTTGACGTTCCCTTGTATTAGGTGTGAGGTATGTTACAGACTCGATAGCAGTGAGCCTAGTTTTTTTGTTTTATCAAGAACTGAAACAACTTATTTGTCCTGGCAGTGGCATGAAAATGCACATTTATCAAAAAAAGAAAAACACATTTATCAACCTAAAATGTGTTAAACTTTTCAAAATTAAACCTTTTAAGGAAATTCCAAACCATATTTTATACTCAATCTTAGTCTTTGGTCCTGTAACTAAATGGGGATTTAGTATAATAATTGCAGTGTAATTGTTATTTTCTTTGGGAAGTTACAGGATACAAATTTAGTTAACCATATATTTCTGGGCAGTAATAAGAATTTCTCACTGTAAAGATCTCTTGCTACAAGAGGAGAGGGAGTGAGGAATTCCCAACACTTCTCTTGCCTTCAATATCATAATTTGTCAAAATCTGCAAGGAAGAGGAATCTAATCTGTGCTACAGTTTTGTACTCATGAATATATTTTGAGCAAACACTGATACTCTAAAATTTAACGCAGAATTTGAAATGTTTTTGTTATAAAATAAGAGACTTATAAACTTACCTGTTTACTTTCCCTGAAAGGCATATCACCCTCCTCTGCCCTTTGGATTTAATCCCAATGAGAGTGAAATTATTACTAGAAATTATCTCCCAAGTCTCTGTTCATTAGTGAGCTAGAAACTTCTCTTCTTGAGTCTCTAGAGCAGCAGTTCTCAACCTGTGGGTTGTGACTTCCTTGGGGTCGAACAACCCTTTCACAGGGGTCAGCCAATTCATAACAGCAGCAAAATTACAGTGATGAAAATAACTTTATGGTTGGGGGGTCACCACAACATGAAGAACTGTATTAAAGGGTCGTGGTTGAGAACCACTGCTCCAGAGAAAGGCTGAGGAGAGACTGGTCAAAGGGGATTTTAGCTGTGTGTAGTCATCTAATTTTTTTACACTCATCTAATGAGACCTTTGGACGAAAAGCACAGACTGAAAGTCGAGCACTGAAGGCTTGCTGTGAGTTAGAAGTAGCCCAATGGCAGTGTGTTCGGTTTTCGGTTTGGTAATGTAATTGAGCACTTTGATGTCTTTCCTGCTCATTTTATTTTCTTATATATCTGTTCTTTTAATACAGTGATAATCTCTAGAATACACTTTCTCATAAATAGTCCATTAAAGACTAACAAAAATAGCTTTCACAATCTTTTATACTTTGCAAAGCACTTTTCATGTATCACAATATAGCTTTTACATATGATGATTTTGAAAGCAGATGATCTACTTTGTACTATGATGTATTTCTGTTTTCTGTTTGAATGGTTAGATTGCGTGTATAACCGTACGTGCTACCTAGGCACATAAACTCATTTAATACAGAAAGAACAAAGCAAACCATTCTTCAGCTCTTTTGTCCCAGGACCTAGTCTTGCTTTAACTCAACTTAGCAAGGACATGAAGATAAGCAGGCAACTGTGAAATAACAACTGTTATAAGGTTTACCAAATACACTAAGCACCAAGAATCTTGAGGAGACCTGATTTGTTTTGGTTACCATTGTTAGAGGTATGGCTAATAAGGTTTTAAACGTTATTTGTTGTTTTTGACCACAAAGGAAACATAAAATCAGTAGTTTATAAAACAGGAAATGTGTGTCTAACCATTCTATCTGAATTGCCCTAGTAAGGTGGTAATCCTTGAAGCCTCCATGTATAAGATCTGAAGACCTGTCTGTCATAGTGGGTGCTTCTTGGAAACTTGTCATGAAGTGGAAGAATTCTAACCTTGTGGAAATGGCATTGCTCTCCAAAGTGATCTATTGATACAGTGCAATCTCACTCCAAGATCCAACACATATCTTAATTGAAGTGGAAAAACTAATCACTTTTATGTAGAAAAGAAAGAGGCCCTGAATAACAAAGAAATAGAGCAGTAGAACAAAGTAGGAGGCCTTCTCCGTCCCAATCTGAAAGCACACTATTTAGCACAGTAATCAAAAGATAGTGCTTATTCCCCACAGCAGTGTTCCTCATTCTTCTCACCAACAAGGACAGGTTTGCTAGAGTAGCAGTGGGAATTGTAGCCACCTTACAGGCCTTCTGACTTCTTTTTGTTTCTAAATCTTTAATAATAATAAAAAATCCTTTAAAACACACTCGTTTTTCTTCAGTGGCTAATGTAAAAAAATTACATAGTAATGATTAAATTTCCCAGACCCTCAGTTCTCTAGGGAATGTACAGTATACATTTATGGATAAACTTGAGTTTTTCAGCACATTTTTTATGCTGTTTTTGTGGTAAAATTGGGTGTCTCAGCTGATATTGAGGCCGGTTTATGCTCAAGTATATGCAGTATGTTGAAAAAGAAAAATTCTGTTTTTAAAATTTTATCTTTTAATTCTATTGTTTTCACAAGCCTTTGTAATCTCCTCATACTTCAACTACCCTGATCTAGATGTTCCTTACTAAGTCAGTATTTTCTGGTGTTTTTCAGATCTTGACTGCATCTGTGACTTTATTATGATAATTAGCAGTTACTTTAGCTAATCATCCTGCCCATCCAATTCATGTGTATTTCTTTCCAGCTTTTTATCATATTTGAGGATAAGTTAAACACTATTGATGCTAGGGTTTCCGGTTCATAATGCACACAGATTTATTCCAAGCAAAACATGTTGGAACATGTCCCTGTGTTCATTGGATGACTGCAGACAAATTCTTTCAGTAATGCACTTGTTTGAGTCGCATTAGGGTGCCTTCTAAAACAAATAGCCCAATTAAAACAATGGCTTCCTGGGGGGCCAGCCCCAATCCCCACTACTAAGTGGACACCTGCCCCTCCCCCCAGAAGAATTTATTTCAAAGGATGACATTGAATCTGCAGCTCCGGGAGAGGGACATGTCTGATCAGAGCAGATGAAAGGGGAGGAGGAGAGAGTGGAGCACATTCCTAGCCCACCAGGCCGTGAGGACAATGTTCCCAGTTAGAGCAGCCAGTCCACAGAAAGGACCACATGGCTGGCCCCACTATGGGACATGACACCCCTCATTGACCCGTGGTCCTACGGGGGACAACACCTGAGACAGTGTGGGAATTGCACCCGATCTGATCCTACCACACTGAGGCAAAACACTAAAGGGTTGCGGCAGAGCCATGGGGGAACAAAGCGGCAAGGTCCCCAGGGAGTGCTGAAGGCGGACTTTGGAGCCAGGGTGCTGTGCCCCAACAGACTGGACTGGAAAACACTCCTAAAGGCCAACAAACAGTCCTTGAACTGAAAAACAAAAACTGGCTTCTGAGAAAGGCTTTTTTAAAAATCATTTTATTGGGGGCTCATACACCTCTTATCACAATCCATCCATCCATCCATCCATTGTGTCAAGCACATTTATACATCTGTTGTCATCACCATTCTCAAAACATTTGCTTTCTGCTTGAGCCCTTTGTATCAGCTCCTCATTTTACCCCTTAATCCCCATGCCCCCTCCCTCTTGAACTCTTGATAGTTTATAAGTTATTATTAGTTTGTCATGTCTTACACTGTCCAACGTCTCCCTTCACCCACTTTTCTGTTGTCCATCCCCCAGGGAGGAGCTTATATGTAGATCCTTGTAATTAGTTCCCCCTAGAAAGATGTCTCAAGAAAATAGAAAATTGCTTTGGTGAAAAAAACGACCAATAAAGTTGCACCAGTCTATTTCATCACAACAATACGCCTGCTCATTCTCAGAGTAGCAAGGGCTGCCCTTTGAGCATTGACTTGGGAAAACTTATGCCACCAACCCTACAGCCCTACAGACATCTTTTTGGTTCCAAAGTACAAACAACCTATAAAAGGAGAATAATGTGAATTCCTCAAAAATGACATTTTGGGTAAGTCCAAGAGCCCAGAATTCTTCATAGAAGGGTCAGAGAGAGAAAAACACTGCCTTCTGAAGTATATATACCTTCTGCAAGTGTATAGAAAATATGCTGAGAAAACGATAGCTGTACATATTTTGTTTAATAAAGGTTTCTATGACTTTGTAGCAATACTCTTTTTTTTTTAATCATTCTATTATGGGCTTATACAACTCTTACCACAATCCACACATACATCAATTGTGTAAAGCACATTTGTACATTCATTGCCCTCATCATTCTCAAAACATTTGCTCTCCACTTAAGCCCCTGCTATCAGCTCCTCATTTTTCCCCACCCCTGCCCTGTGTCCTCCTACCCATTTCTTTTTAATTTCCCCCCCCCCCCCACTCCTTTTTAGACGGCTACCACATGTATCCCTGCATTTGGTCTGACCCCTGCCATACTACCTGGTCCTTCATCCCAGGAATCTTTGTGTACAGTAGCTTTTTCCCTATGTTCCTTTTGCATTTTTTTAAAACTTATCTCAGCGAATTCATGTTGTACTTGCCCTTTTGTGCTTGGCTTACTGCGCTTAGCATGATTCCCTCCCATTCTTTCCATGCAGTGATGTGCTTCATACATTCATCACTGCTTTTTAGCGATGCGTAGTACTCCATGGTATTTAAGTACCACAGTTTTTTAATCCACTCATCGGTTGATGGAAATTTGGGTTGTTTCCAACTCCTTGCAATTCTGAACTGTGCCTCAATGAACATTGGAGCACAGATGTCTGGCCGTGGTTTGTTTCTTGCCTCTTCTGGTATATGCCCAGTAGGGGAATTGCTGGGTCGTATGGTAGCTCGATTTCCATCTGTTTTAGATATCACCAGATCAATTTCCATAGTGGCTGTACATACTTACAGGTCCACCAGCAGTGGATGAGAGTTCCTATCTCCCCACAGCCCCTCCAACACTTGTTGCTTTCTGATTTTTTTAATTGAGCTACCTTTGAGGGTGTTAGGTGGTACCTCATTGTTGTTTTAATTTGCATTTCGCTTATGGCTAAATTTCAGGAACATTTTCTCATATGTTTATTGGCCATTCAGATTTCTACCCTGTGAGACTTCTGTTCAGGTCCTTTGCCCACCTCCTCAGTGGGCAATTGGTTTCTTTTTTTTCTTTTTCTTTTTGGAAGCTAGCAGAGCATTGTAGAGTTTAGTAATAAGACCTTTGTCTGATGTGTCATTGCTAAAGATGTTTTCCCAGTCTGTGGACTCTCTTATTACTCTCTTGGTGAATTCTTTCAATGTGCACAGGTGTTTTATCTTCAGTATATCCCATTTGTCAATTTGTGCCTCCTCTGTGTTTGTGTTCTTCCCTATTTCTGATAGCCTATGTATTCCCTGTGCCAAAGTTCTCAAGTTGGTCCCAGTTCCCTCATTGGTGGCCCTAATAGTTTGGGATTTAACTTAAAGGTCTGTGATCCACCTTGAGTTTATTCTTGTGCATGGGGTGAGATAAGGCTCTTGCTTCATTTTTTTGCAGGTAAATATCTATTCTAGCACCACTTGTTAAAAGAGGGCATCTGCTTCCCATTTGATATTTTTGGGGCCCTTTTCAAAGATCAGTTGTCTGTATATTGATGATTTTATTTCTGGGTTTTCAGTTATTTTCCATTGATCTGAGTATCTGTCATTGTACCAATACCATGAAGTTTTGACAACTGTGGCTGTATAGTATGTGCTTAAAGTCAGGTAAAGCCAGCCCTCCCACTGTATCCTTCTTAAAGAATTCTCTGCTAATTCTGGGATTCTTTCCTCTCCATGTGAAGTTGGTAATCAGTTTTTCCTTTTCTTTGAAGAAAGATAGGGTAATTGTATCACGATTGCATTAAACTTATATAGTGCCTGAGGCGGAACTGACATCTTGTCTCAATATATTGAGTCTTCCAATCCACGAACATGGGATATTCTTCCATTTGTGCAGCTCGCTCTTGGTTTCTTGTAATAGTGTTCTGTAGTTTTCCCCACTCTGCCAACTCCTCTATTGCTTCCAGTACTCCCTTTGTGGAGCTTTTGGGATTTTCCGTATATAAAATCATATCATCTGCAAATAACGATAGTTTCACCTCTTCCTTCTCCAGATGGATACCTTTGATGTCTTTCCTTTGCCTTATGCTGTTAGCTAAATCCTCCAGTACGATCTTAAATATGAGCGAGGACAAGGGACATTCTTGTCTGGTCCCCTTTTTCAGTGGAATTGTGTTAGTCTTTTCTCCATTGACTACCACGTTGGCTGTTGGCTGTTGGTTTGTCAGCTATAGCCTGTATTGTCTTGAGGAAATTTCCTACCATTCCTTTCTTCTCAAGTGCCTTAAACAGGAATTGGTGTTGGATGTTGTTGAATACTTTTTCTGCATCTATCGATATTATCGTGGTTATTAAAGTTTTTCATGTCAGTGTGGCAAATGATACTAATGGTTTTTTGTATGTTGAACCATCCCTGCATCCCTGGTATGAATCCCACTTGGTCATGGTGAATTATTTGTTTTATATACTTTTGTATTCTGTTGGCTAGTATTTTGTTAAGGATTTTTGCATTGATGTTCATTGGGGAGATTGTTCTGTAGTTCTCAATTCTTGTGGGAGCCTTGCCTGGTTTTGGTATCAGAGTTATACTAGCTACTAGCTTCATAGAAGGAGTTCAGGAGTTTGCCATCTTTTTCTATGTTCTGGAAGAGTTTGTGTAGGATTGATGTTAGTTCTTCCCTAAATGCTTGGTAGAATTCTCACCATCTGGTCCAGGGGATTTTTTTTGTTGGTAATCCCTTGATAACCTTATCTGTTTCTTCTATTGCTATGGGTCTGTTGAGATTCTTGACGTCCTTTGGGGATAGTGTAGGGAGCGGTTGTTTTTCCAAGAATTTTTCCATGTCTTCCAAGTTGTTGAATTCATTGGAATACAATCCTTCGTAGTACTCTGTAGTTATCCTTTTGATTTCATTTGGGTCTGTTATAATGTCCCCTCTTTTATCCCCCATTCTTGGTATTGAAATTTGTTCCCTCCTTTCTTTGGTTAGGTTTGCCAGTGGTCTGTCAATTCTGTTTATCCTTTCAAAGAACCAACTTTTAGCAGCATTAATTTTTTTTCCATAGTTTTTTAATTTTCCCTCTCCTGAATCTCAGACCTGATTTTCATTATTTCTTTTCTTGTGCTGTTAGTGGGATTTTCCTGCTGACTGCTCTAGTTGTAAATTTTGTGCCAGCATATCAATCATGAGTCTCTTTGCCTTTTGCAGGTGCGCATGTATTATTTTGAAACTTCCACTGATAAGTGCCTTTGCTGTGTCCCATAAATTTTGGTACGTTGTATTCTCATTCTCTCTGGTTTCTAGAAATTTCCTAATTTCATTTCTGATCTGTACCAGTATGCACTCCTTTTGCAATAGAGAGTTATTTATCCTCTAATTGTTTGCTCTTATTATGGTACAGTGGTCAGAGAGAGAGATCTGTATATCAATGTGCTTACATTTATGTATATTCACCATATGCCCCACCATGTGGTCTGTCTTCGAATATGTGCCATGCGGGCTTGAAAATAATGTGAATTAATTTGTATTTTGATGAAAAACTAAATGTCTATCAGGGCAAATTGTCTAATTGTATTATTTAGATCTCTAGCCTTCTTGTTGAGATTCTTTTCCTGTCATCTATCTTTCTCAGAGAGCACGGTTTATAGAAGTCACCCACTATAATTATTGAGGCTGCAATTTCTTTTTTTCATCTTTTGGAGTGTTTGGTTGACATGTTCAGCAGGTCTCTCATTGGGGGAATATTTGTTTACAATGCTTAGTGGTTCTTAGTTTCCCATTCCCGTGAGCAGTATGTAGTGTCCTTCCTTATCTCTTTATATGGTTTTTACTTTGAGGTCACTTTTATCGGAGATCAGGATTGCAACCCCTGCTTTTTTTTTAATGGCTGTTGACTTGGTATACCTTTCTCCAGCCTTTGACTCTTAGCCTATTTTTGTCTGCAGCCTTGAGATGTGTCTCCTGCAGGCAGCAGATTGATGGATTGTGTTTTCTAAGCCAGTTTGGAAGCCTCTGTCTTTTAATGCTTGAGTTCAAGTCATTGCTTTTCAGGGTTATTATCTCCATATGCGGTCTCTGTGATGTCATCTTATACCTTTTGTGTTGGTGTTTTCCTACCTTTCTTTCTTAGTAGTGTGTTATGCATGTGTGTATATTTGTATAATTCTTGACTTCTTTCCATCCATAAGCCAATGCTATCTTGGGGTCGGTTTTCTCTTTGTTGCCCTCTGGGGGAGGTTGTTCTATGTGGTGATCTCTTATTTGTGCTTGGTGAGTGTTGTTATTCTGCCCATACTGGGGCGGCAAGGATCTTTTGTAGAGCTGGGTTTCTTCTAACATATTCTTTTAGTTTTTCCTTGTCTGGGAAGATCCTGACTTATCCGTTTATCTTGATCAATAATTTGGCTGGGTAGAGTATTTTTGGGTTTGCGTTGTTTTCCTTCAGTTTATGGAATATGTTACTCCACTCTCTCCTCTTCATTGTTTCTGCAGTTAAGTCTGAGCATATTCTTATTTTGGGAACCTTAATATGTAATTGCTTGTTTTTCCCTAGCTGCTGTCATGATTTTCTCCTTTTCTTCAAAGTTGGATTGTTTAACTATTATGCGCCTTGGTGATTTCTTCTTGGGATTTAGTATAGCTGGTGTTCTTTCAGCCTCCTGAATGATTGCCTGGTTTTCATTCATTAAGCTGGGGAAGTTTCCTGCTAGAGTTCTCTTACTATTGTTGCATATGACTTCTTTGTTGGGTCTTCCTCCCATAATCCAATAATTCTAATGTTTTTCCTCTTCATAATATCCAATAAAGCTCTTAGGTTTTCTTCAGCTTCTCTGATGATCTTATTAGATTTTTGTTTGCATTTGTTAAAGTCTGCTTGACTGCCCTCCAAGTCACTGGTGCAGTTCTCTGCTTCCTCCAGTCAATTCTTGAGGTCTGTGTGTCTGCGACTGGTTTTTGTTATCTCTTCCCTAAGATTTTGTATTTCCTTTTGATGTATGGACTTTATCTCCTCTTAACATTTCATCTTTTTTTTTCTGTATTGTTTCCCTCATATCTTGTATGACTCCAAGCAGCGTTGGGAAATTTTCTTTCTGTGGCAGCTCAATGTCTGCTTCTTCTATGCATGTCGTTATATTCAGGACATCTTCTGTCATTACCTTTTGTTTCTCCTGTTTTTTCATTGAGGTCATTGGGTTCGATGGTTTTTTGCATTGCGTTGCTTTAAAGGAGCCAGGTACCATTTTCCAGGGAGTTGAAGAGCACTGGCTCTCTCGTAGCAATACCTTTTTACCTACCCTCAAATAAATAAAAAATCCCTTTACACATTTCAGCTACTACCATCATGATAAGTGACTTTTAATTTTGTAATCTGATTTACTTCAGTATCTTCCATACGTAACACAATATGTGATATATAGGAAACTTGGAAAAGTATTCCGTTTTTTTAAGCTCATTCCACCTTAATAAGCATGAATTCTCCCCTTTCTAATATACTCTTTATGAGAATCACCAAACATTGAGTGCAAATATATGTACCTTCACCAAAGCATGGAACTGTCAGCCCCAGGGCTATGGATGGCTCCATCTTTCAGACCCCTGGTAGCTACTGGGTTAATAAGCATTAATCTGCTAACAGAAGTTGGTCATTCAAAATCTACTGGCCACTCTACAGGAGTAAGGCGAAGCTGCTGTCTGCTCCTGTAAAAATGCACAGTATCAGAACTCAGAAATTCTAAGAAGCAATTCTGTACTGGCGTATACAGTCAGTCTGAGTTAAAATCAACTTGATCACATTAGGTTGGGGTCAGTATCACCAGACAAGAACGTTAACTCTCTGTATTTTGAATGATTAAGAAAAACAAGCTTGTTTCTTCTTTCCAAATATAAAACTGGATTGAGACATTGAGTACTGTTGAAAATGCCTTTTTTGATAAGCCATGGTTTTTAGGCATAGCCTAGGCCATAGGAGCCCAGGTTGCATAGTGATTTCACATTGGCTGCTAATCACAGGGTCACCAGTTTGAAAGCACCAGCTCCTCAATGAGAGAAAGAGAAGGCTTTCTACTACCACAATGAGTTGCTGTCTAGGAAACCCACAGGGCCAATTCTGTCCTGTCCTAGAGGTTTGCTATGATTCACAACCTATAGCAATGAATTTGAAGTTTTTTGAGATTGGTCCTAGGGCATAGCCACCACCACCACCCCATCCCACCTCCATGATCACCCCAACACACACACCTCTCACATAAAAGCATACCTTTTTACTACTTCATAGTATCCCATTAAATGTTTAAGAAAATATTCTAAACCACGGACGTGATGCCATGTTTTGTTGAATTGCTGTAATCTTAGTCCTAGCACTGGTCCAGAAGTTGTCCTACTTCTAGTCCTCTCCATATGTACTACTAATAAAAGCAGAACTTAGATAGCCTGTACTGCAAGAGGATCTCAGGACCAACAGGGCATCATGAAAAAGCCGAAAAGGTCATCTGTGTTTCAAAAGGCAATACCATGCTTGCAAAATGACAAATTTTGTTTTGGCAGAAGAGTGCTTTTACTTCCCCTGTATATGTGCTTTATATAGCTGATACAACATTGTTTTAGATTTTCCAACATATGTTGTATCCTAATGGTAACAATTCTCCGTTAAGGCTCCATTGAAGAAGAAAAGGCAAGTTAGTGATCCAACTGTTTAAAATGAAATTATGAGCTCTGCCAAGTCTCTTTTAAAGATCTTATACTGCTGTTATTTTTTAAGAAAATATGATTCAAAAGCTTGCAAATTTTTACTTTAAAATATTCTAAATAATAGAAGGTTAATCTTTGTTTCTAGGTCTAGCCTCTTTTTCTTATTGTTAATGTCTCTAGATCAAGAGGATATGAGATTGTAAAATTCTGTAAAGCATAGCTACATACCACTTCACAATCGTGATCACATAGTCCAGGTACTAAACAAATATTTACTGTTGAAACATAAAATCCAAAGGTATTTATATTTTATACAGGGACTGGATTATTTTGTGGGTTCATTTGACCAGTTTGGTTTTCTTTCTGCCTCTCCACATTTCTCCCTTTCTCCATAAAAAAGAGGCTTCAAAAAGTTCATGGAAACAATTTGTTCTTATGAAGTGATCCTACTTGATACATTCCTTCATGAAAAGATTACTGAAGACAAAGTATGTTGAAGAAAACAGATGGTGCCTGGCTATCCGAATAGCAGCTGAAATTTTAAAGACTTGTCTGAAAACAAGTAGCCATCTAAGTGAGATAACAGTTAAGTCCATATGAAAGTATCCATTGGTGTGATCTCAGGATTATACATTCTGGGCACCCAGTTTGCAGAAGGCTATGGAATGGATGACAGTGAAAGCCCCCAACTCCATTTGTAGAGTCCCGTGTGGATTGAGCCCCAGGTGAATCACTGTTGACCATAGTCCCAGCATGTGAATGGCCTTGCTGCCAAGCTGAGTGCTTTGGAAAGTGGATTGTTACAGATGTGATTAGGTTAAGTCTAGGGCACTGCCATTTCTTCTCCCTTTTGACCCATTTTAAACTTGTTCTAGGTTTTATTATTTTCTACTTTCCTCTTGATTGAGATTTTTCTATTTTGTATGATTGTTAGGGTTTTGTTTGGGTTGGGTTACTTTTGTTTTGGTTTAGTGTTTGGTATGTTTCTCCTTATGTGAAAATCAAGATAAATCTATAGAGACAGTAACTGAACTATAGTTCCTTAGAATTAGGGCAGGGGGGTAGGAGGGGAATGGAGAGTTAAAAATAACGAGTACAAGAATGAAGAACATGTTCTAAATGTGATTGTGATAATTACACAGTTATTTAAATATGTTTAAACCATTGAATTGTATGATATGTGCATTATATGTCAATGAAACTGTTAAAATAAATAAAAGGAATACGCTTACAACAAAAAAAGAAGTAAAAAAATAAAGGAATTAAAAGATAATGGAATTGTTCCACAAATATTTTGAAACCTGACAATTTACTTACTTTAAAATTATAAAAGGGACAAGGATCTACATATAACCTCCCCCTTGGGGAACAGACAACAGAAAAGTGAGTGAAGAGAGACGTCAGACAGTGTGAGATGTGACAAAATAATAATTTATAAATTATCGGGTTCATAAGGGAAGAGGGAGTGGGAAGGGAGAGGATAAAATAAGGAGCTGATGCCAGGGGATTAAGTGGAGAGCAGATGTTTTGAGAATGATGAGGACAATGAATGTACAAATGTGCTTTACACAATCGATGTATGTATGGATTGTGATAGAGTTGTATGAGTCCCTAATAAAATGATTTTTTAAATCTTTTTAATCATAATAAAGTTATACAAGGGAGCTTCAACATATTTGTGGGCATGTTTCTTATCTCTTTTATGTAGAATCAAGTTTTAACTACTGAGTGAGGGGAGTATTTACTTCTTGAGGCTGCTATGAGGATACAACATGATAAGGAAATGGTGGCAACTATTTATCAATAATAGTGCAATAATAATAGTGCAATAACATAAATGCTTGCTCTAGATCCAGTGTTATTTCATTCTCCATACTTAAGGGAAAATTGCTTCTAAAAAACCGGTGTGAAGTGTTAATCCATTTGAAACTTTCCCTTCTTGTTTGATTAGTTTATTATCTCAATATTTTTCTATTAAGTTTTTGAAATTTGTGGTATTTAGCTTCAATAAAATGTTAGGAGTGCATTCATTACTAGTATAGTTCAGTTTTTATTAATAAACAGATCATAAGACTAGGGTTAAGGTGCATGCATATCACGATTTCTAGATTTTATTCTTAATTTTTTCCGATTATTTAGAACTTTGAAATTGGTTTTGTTTTCAAAATATATTTAAAAATCTGACCACATTTTACCAGGTTACCATCATCTTTTTACTAGATTGTTGCAGTATTTTCCAAATTGATCTCTTTGCTTCCACCTTTGACCTTCTCCAGTCAGTTCTTAAACCAGCAGCCTAAGTTACCTTGTAAAATGTTAGATCTCGGTTAACTGACAAAAGTTGTGTGATAGATATATTTGGTCTCTCCCCCGCAATTCCCCACCTGACTAAAAAGGACTAGCTGCGTAGGCTCATTGTGTTTAACCATAAATCTCCTGGGATTTGGTTCCATGGTTTGGAGGTTTAGAGTCATGGTTTCAAGGGAGATTTCAGTTATTTAACCTTATCACATATTTAATGCTTCTGTTGGGCCTCCGAGCTTGTTGCACAGCTCCTAAGGCCCTGAGAGCTGTAGTAGACATCCACGGCCTGACCATTGCTCGCCATTTGGAGGGAGAGTCTGGAAACAGGACGAGGATATGAACTGTGTGGGTACTTGCCTACTCTGCATGAGACCAGCAGAACTGGATGGTGCCCATGTGCCACTACTGAATATTTTTTATCAAAGAAGATCACTGATCAGAGGGCTAAAAGCAGAATGGAATTTTATATTCTAATGGAAGCATCAGGGCTGGATGAACCCTTGAAACTATTGCTTTGGGTCATTCTTTAAAACACAAATAACTTGACTGGGAAAAACACCTGCCTTGAGCATTATGCCTTTTAAGGCTCAGGCCCTTTAGAGGATTGAAGTGACAATGGTATCTTGAAAAAGAGGAATCTCGGTCATGGGAGAGGAGCAAACTCGAGGTGAAAAAAATGTAGCCAGTGTCACTGAAAAAGCTTAGTATGTTTTCCCATGTATTTTCAACAACCAAACTGTTTTATCTTTATTTATTTAATAATAAATCATTTTACTGGGTTCACTTAAAATTGTTTTTAAAAAGCTTAGATAATCCTGTTTTATCTACTCAAAACCTTTCATTGACGACCCATCTCAAAGTAACAAGGTCCTTCCTTTAACTACAGCTCCTTACATGATCTTATCCTCCAGTTAGCTCTGAGACTCATACTTCATCTTCTGCTACATTTGCTATAACCACGCTTGCCTCCTCCTTCAGTCATACCAAGTACACTCCCTTTGAACTCCTTTTTTGTCTCTGTCTGGTCTGTGCATACATGCATAACTCTCCACCCTCAAGCCTATCCTCAAAGGTGAACTTCAGTGAGCCTTATACAAGAGTTCTACGAGCCTCCAATAAAATGATTTTTTTTAAAAGGAAAGAAACCTTATACATACCCCCTTGGTTTCTCTGCTCTATTGTAGGTTCTTATCATTAGCTAACATTATGCATTTTACTTACCATATTTTTTTGTTTCTCAACTGACCTTTATAAGGGCATGGATTGTTGCCAGCTATGATTACTATTAATTCCCACATGCATAAAAAGTACCTCGGATAATAGATGCTCCATAAATATTTGTTGAATTAATGAGTCATCTTTCCAGAAGTTTAGTTCCTAGGCTAGCCTACCGCATTTTAAAAAAAATCATAAGAGTCTGGGATCTCAATTCTAGGAATATTCATATTTTGTCCACCCACCCAACATCCAACTGCACACATACCTCTGTATACCTTCTCTTGAAGCAACTCTACTTATATCCTAATTACCACTTTCTACCTCTTTCATCCCCCCAAAAGTAAGTACTTAATCACTCCCAAATTACCTATCCTCTGCTTTTTTATCCCCTATAATCTTCCATATCAAGCCTATGGTGAAACATTTCTTAAATGGATTTCACTTAACGAAATCCCAGGTAGCTACCTGGTGGTATAAGCCAGTGTTCTCCTGTCCTTCTGTAAAACAACTGATTCATGCCCACAGCCTACTGGATACCCCTAGCGCAGTATTCACAGCTGGTAGACTGCTCTCTAAGAAACCATTTTACATACAGTTGATATTTTTGTCTGGCCTTGGGCTCAGCCATTGTCTATTTTGTCATTGGTCTATTTTGTGTACCTAGCAGGGATTGGCCAGTACTTTTGACTGTGCAAGTTAGGTGAGTATAGTCCACTAAAAAAGATGAGACTGTCTACGCCAGTAAAGAGTCATAGTCAAGGGCGGTTCTACTCAGCTTTCTACGGTAGTGATGACTTGGATTCAACTTGATGGCAGTACGTTTTTAGTGATGGTCCACTGAGAGGGTTGGCCACTTTGTGATGTTGTTGAAAGGACCATTTCATGAAATTGACATGGAGAGGAGCCCTAGTGGTGTAGTGGTTATGTGTTGGGCTTCTTACTGCAAGGTCCGCAGTTTGACACCACAAGCTGCTCCTCAGCAGGAATAAGGTTTTCTACTTCTGTGACACTGACAACAGCAAAAGGCCTGAAAGGAACCCTGCAGCAGAGCCTGTGGGGACAGGCCCAGAACAAGTGCTGTGGCAGAGGTGGTAGGGACCGTAGAAACATGATGCTAGGAATGCTGCATGCACAAGAGAGCTGAGCAGAGCTGATAGCCTGAATTTCAAGTGGGTCCTTTTAGTATTGAGAAAGGATGTGTCGGACTCAAGAGGCCTGTCCTAAAGGCACTGAGGAAAGGCCTGTATTGAAGAGTACATGGTGGGGAGGGGGTGGGGACAGTGTTCTGAGGGGAACCTTCTAGATTTTGCCTACATGCTTCCTGATCCTGATTCCAGGTTTTAACTTGTGGATCCTGATCCAGGTTGTACTGTATCACTATCTGTATAGTCTGTGAATTCTGTAAGAACAGTGTAGCATATTCTCATACCTAGCAGAGAAGTAGGGTACCTTGTCAAAATTGATAAAAAAGGTTTGAGAGTAGAGGTGTATCTGACCTCCACCACTTAGGAATCAACCTTGTGAAGATAGGCAAAGCTTGACTCTGCCGTATGATAGTTAAGTTATATGTAATAGATGAATTACATATCAGAAAATAGAACATACATTTTGTAATTCTATGGACTGGTACAAAAAGTTTCCATGAAAATTGGGCTCATTGTTTTGCAGTGGGTCAATAAAAATAAATCACTTTTCTCAAACTTTCCATCATTGAGGTGTGGATAAGAATTGTAAAATATGCAAGGGCTCAAGTAGAAAGCAAATGTTTTGAGAATGATGAGGGCAACAAATATACAAATGTGCTTGACACGATGAATGGATTGTGATAAGAGTTGTACCAGCCCCCAATAAAATGATATTTTTAAAGAATTATGAAATATGAAAAAATTATAGAATGATCATGCATTCAAGTTGGTTTTTAAAGTCTTTTAAGTTGTGTTTTATTTAAAAGCCTCTAGAACTAGGAATCTTAAGGCATTATAAGCAGGCTGTGGAAAATGTAAGAGGAGCCTAATGGAGCTAAATTTAAGGGTCAAGTGCTCCATGGGAAGGACTGGGCAGTGCAAATGGTAGTGAAGATGCACAGCTGGCCAGAAGGTAGGTGCCTGTCATTGGAGGCTTACATGTTGCTGTGATGCTGAATAGACTTCAGTGTAGCTTCCACACTAAGAAGGAGTCTTGGTGGTCTATTGATTATGCATTGGGCTGTGACCCGCAAGGTCAGCAGTTTGAAACCACCAGCAGCTCCTCAGAAGAAAGGCTGGGCTTTCTACTTCAGCAAAGAAGAATCAATGTGTATTTGAATTGTGATGCTGATGAAGAATATTGAAAGGACCACAGACTGCCAAAAGGACCAAAAAAACTCCATCTTGGAAAAAAATATGGCAGTGTGCTTCTTGAAGGCAAGGATTCCAAGACTTCCTCTCACATGCTGTGGACATGTTGTCAGGCGAGACCAGTCCCTGGAGAAGGAGACCATGTTTGGCACAATAGCCAGGAACTGACCATATAACCCGTAATCCCACTCTACACTCCAGGTATGTACCCAAGAGAACTGAAAGCAGGTGTCCATCCAGAAACCTGCACTTAAATGTTTATAGTAGCATTATTTATAATGGAGAAAAATGAGGGAAAATGGAAACAAATCTACATGTTCATTAACTGATAAATAAAATGTGGTATGCCGTACCGTGACATATTATTACACAACCACAAAAATGAATGAAGTAGTGATGTATGCTACAACATGCTAAGTTACGGAAGGCAGTGCTAAAAGGCCACATGCTGTATCACTTGACTTAGAAGAAATAGCCAGGATAGGCAAATCTGTAGACACAGGAAACAGTACTTGCCAAGTGTGAGGGGAAGATGGCAAATGGTGACAGATTGAGCAATAGCTGCTTTTGGGTACAGGGGTTATTTTTGGAGTAATGCAATGGTCTGGAATTAGATAGTAGTTGAAATGCTAGAAACTATCGAGTCGTACATTTTAACCTGGTGAATTGTATGGCCGGTGGATTCTATCGCAATTTAAGAGAAGGAAAGCCTTGACAGCCTCAAACTACCACGAGACCTTTAAACGTGCAACTCCAACCACTCCTGAGGCTCTACTGGGAGCCAAAATAGAGACTGGCTCGCTCGTGAAATAAATAATATCGCCCATGAGTGCACTGCTCCTCCAAATCACCGTCTAAATGAGACCCAACAGTCAGCATTGACATTAGCCAAAAATATGAGAGGAGAAAGACGGATGAAGACGCTAGACTGATGGAAACAATATCCAGAATGGAAACAGTAAGCATGCAGACACGTTGTGAAACATGTAACTAGCCACTGAGTAAGATGCACAGAAATTAAATGAGAGCCCTGTATAAAATTTCTCTAACATCACAGTAAAATAATCTTAAAGAGAAAGCCATTTAGGGTGGCTTTTGTTATAAGGGGAGAGTAGTGTATAGAGAGGAAACTGAGATGGAGAGTTTGGAAGGAGTAAATCTGAGACGGGCTGGAGACGCTTTACTGGGGTGATGGGGTAGCTGGGAACTACCTAGGAGCGTATGGCAGGGCTGCCCAGGAAGGGGTGGGTATCAGAAAGATCGTTGTACCTTTTTATTTTGTGATTTTTCTCTAACAGGGCCTCAGGCCAGAATCAGAGTTCATTTATGTCTGTGGTGTAAAAGAATATTATGGAAATGATATGTGAGAATATTGGGGAAAGGATGTTTCAATGTAGTCATGGAATCAAAGAAGGAAAGAGGAAACCTATCAAAAATGTTTGGTTAAAGCTTAGTTGTAGTGAGACTAATAGAGAGCACTGAAATGATAAGAGGTAGTACTCAGAGAGTTTTGTATTTGGGGCAGATAGATCCAAATGACATTTTTAAAGGGAAAATTATATAAATTTATATTCTAGGAAATGGAGAGGGTTGGATCTCACCTCTCAATTTTGAGATTTGAGGTAGGGAGGCTGGCAGGTGGAGAAGAAATTGGATGCATCTCCAAGGGAGGACTTAATGAAGTTGATGAACATACTTTTGCAAAGTAAGGAGAGGACATTTGCAAAGAGCCAACTCCAGGAAATGGAAGTACAGATGTTCCCTCCAAAACTGTCCAGTACCTTTAGAACAACAGTCTTGTTGGAGAGATTGCCCCTTTTGTGGGGACTAACCAATAAAAATATAATATGCCTAATATTCTCATTATAATTTTATAATCATTGAAATATTTTAATTCCCCTCAGTTTTATACATTTGTTTTATTTTTAGTGTCAGGTTTTAGTAGTTTTTAGTGTTTTTTAATAAGAGGTAATTTCTGAACTTCCATAACTAAAGTCCAAGCTCTTATTCACAGTGTTTACCCCAGAATACCATTACATGAGGCCTCTGGGTAGAAGCTAGCTATCCTTGGATGAGGCAACAGCCACATGCTATTCATGCTAGCCTATTCATGCTAACTGCTTTGGAAAACCATATTTGTAAATTTTTTTGCTTTGTACATATTTGTCTTATTTCCCCTTCCAGAACAGCATTCATTACATTTCTTGCATAGAATTTCAAAGTTCAGTGTGACCTGGTGCTGGGACAGAAGGCTGGGAATTATCAGGCACAGATGCCACATTGAAGGGCTTTTCCAGTTAGCAACTTGGTAGCCATGAGTCACCCTCGGGGACCATCTGAAAGCTGGTTCTTGCAGGAGTGCATCCATATTTGAGGGAATCTGACACACACAAAAAAAAACTTTTTGGACTAATTTAGAAACCTTTGAGTTTCGATGAATGTTCTCATTTCCTTCTTTTGTTGATCTTGGCCCCTTAAATATCCACCCACCTTATTACTCATTTCTTGAGGACTTGACTTCTCAAAAACACAAGAGGAAATATATCTGCAGCCATATGGGTTGAATAAAACAAACTTTAGAGAAAGAAATGTGTGTTCTCTGAACTTCCTTTGTTTATATAATCTGTTTATATGTTGTCAAGATTGTGTTGCCCAGCTGCCTCCCAACATTTCAGAAATGACTAAGTTAATCTGGAAAGCTCTCTTTGAGGGTCATTTTGCCATAGTAAAACACTTCATGTGTCTCCTATCAGATAACCCCGCTTCTTTTGAAGGGCAGGAGGGATGCCAAGAGGTCCATATGCTAAATTTTTGACATTTTTTGAAACATCCTTATCTTCTAGAATGACTATTACAAAGAAGCCAATCAAATGTATTTTGGAATATACACCTGACTGTATGAATGTTTGTTTGCTCAAGGTTCACAGACCATATCCTATTGTCTTAGTCTGGGTTCTCTAGAATAGCAAAACCAGTGAAGCATGTATGTATAAATATACAAGGCCACTTTTAAAAATCATGGGAAAACAGAATGAAAAAAATAACAGGAATTTTCCAAAAACCTTCGAAGCACCCTTGTATATGGAGAGAGTTCTTGCAAGAAATGCTTCTTGCCGTTATACAGGGTAGCAGATCCCAACTTCGGGTCAGGCTATAGACTGAACCCCCAGGGAAACACCCCCATCTCAGCTCACAAACGGAGGGAAATGACCTAATACTGAAATCAGCCTAGTCAGGTTGATCCTTCTCGTTGATCACTGCAGTACACCCTTTGTCAGTTTGACACTTGTACATCTCTCTAGCCATAATCTCTCAATAGAAGTATCAAGTCCTATTTGCATCTAGCTTAATAAAACTAATGTATAAAAACCAAATATGTAATAGCCTCACGTGCATCTTATATTTTATAAGTAGTAGGATAAGGGATGGAAAGAACAAATATATATATGAGGGAACTTTAAAATGTCATGGAAAAATTAAATTAAAAATAATAGAATTCTAATTAATTCCTCTCATATTTGCATGCATACATGAATAATAAAAAATATTCATAACAATGGCAGTCCTCATACTTACAAATGATGAGCTAGTCATACCTAGTATTAAAACTATCTTCCTCCACCATCCCTGCCATGTCCCTGCCACCCTCAGCAAGCACTGCAGTTGATCATACTTCTTTACCAGATATTCCTGAACAATCCTGACCATTAGGTGTTATACGGGGGTTGGGTTGCTATAGCTTTCCACTGACTAATTACAGCACATGAACAATAGTAAGAAACACCCTATGAGATCTCCTGTATTCCAGACGTACTTTTCCCCCCTCACTTATGTAATATCAATTGCATTTCCTCTTTGTTGTCAGGATAATAGCAGGAACTCCCATCTTTGCCTGTTGGTCCAGAGATAAAAGGAGCCCAAAGGTACTGGCTTGCATTCTTCAGAAAGAATGTCTCAAAATACCCCACACCATTAGAACTTTACCGAAGTGACAGGTACCTAAATTCTGCCGGGTTAATTTCCCAGATTCTAGCATGCCGATATCTTACCAACAAGTCTAGCATCCTTGCTCCATCTTGCTTACGAGGCTGACTCAGCATAGGTCATCAGTGTAATCGGCCAGTATGGCATTGTGCTGTAAAGGAATGACAATCAAGGCCACCGCAGATTAAATTACACAGTAGGGCTTCAGTGTTGATGTATGTCTGAGGTAACCCAGTGGAGGTGTATTGGTGGTCTTGAAGGCAATGCACTTCTAGTGACCCTTCAAAACAAGTGTGGAAAAAAGGTTGTAGCCAGATCAGTAGCTGTATACCAGGGTCAGAAGATGTATTCATTCACTCTCCCAGTGAAACACTTGAAACAGCAACTGCAATTAGATTCTACTTGCTGAAGTTTACCATCATCCGCTGGCATTCTCCAAGATCCATCTGGTTTGCTTTGGTTAGCTTTGGTCTTGTTTCGTTCTTTGCACAAACCAAGTAATAATAAGTTGGATGGGGATGTGGTAAAAATCTCATTCCAAATTCCACCAAGTTATTGAAACGCCCTCATAGAGATGTATTTCAAGAAAATGGTTCCCATTGACGTGGTGGCTGGAATTCCCCACTCTGTGGGTCTGCCATCAGGTTGGAAGCTTCTCCTGACTCCTGAGGTTAACGGGCTGATGAACCCAAAATGAGCAAATGAACTTGCAGGTTCACAGGTTGTAGGAGCTGACATCCCAAAACCTAAAGCTCAGGCAGTAGGTTACTGGCTCATGTACCAAGAACGAGTGGTCAGAGGAACACAAATTGGATAATTGGATGCAGGCTTGAATGGACACAAGACTGTGTGTGTGTGTGTGTGTGTGTGTGTGTGTGTGTGTGTGTGTGTGTGTGTTGTCATCATTGTAATTGACCAGTGTGGCACCTTACGGTAGGGAATGACCATCAAGGTCCCTGCAGATTAAATCACACAAATATTATAAATATGTATTATGAATATTGACACTAGTGTGAGGTGATGTAGTTGCGTAGCATCAAGTCACTAAGTCTTTCTCACACCCACCAGCTTTTAGGGTGGCACCCACTCCCTTAATCCTCGCCCCTCGGGTGTTCCTCGAAGTGATATCAGCAGACCTTAAACAGGGGACTCTAGTCTAGCCTGTGAGTTAAAATTTCAGTCAAGATCATTGTAGGATGGACTTTTGTAAACTCCTTATCTTGAAGGAATTGAAGGGTGTCAACCAGCACCTTGCACATTCAGTGAATTCCTTTCTCTAAGTGGAAAGTTTGTGTGGGTGTATGTAAAATAGCTCTCCTTTTCTCTCCCCTCCATCCTTTACCCATTATAATGGGTGATGTGTATCCAGAGATCATTTCTATCACATTAAACTATTTTTCAACTAACAAATTTGAAAGTCAGAATAAGGAAATAAAATTATTGGGAATAAGGAAAGAAAACTATTTTTTATCCTTTGGAAAGTTCATTACTGAATATTTAGCGTGGGGTACCGGTGTCATCTGCATTTTCTTCAGGTTCTGCCCCGGTGGAATGGATCCAAGCTCTGCGTTGCCTCCGTGCATTTCACCAATCTCCGTAGCAGCAGCTCCTGAAATAGCTGCTGAGGGATCTCCTAAGGGAACTCTCATAATCTGCTTCTCGGTCCGCCCGGCTGGTTGAGGCTGGCTTTTTCTTGAGTGGTTTGCAGTTCCATTAAGTGGCTGTTGTTTGGGGTCACTGCTGAACGTTCTATTTGAATATCACTTGCATGATGAATTGCAGCTTTTAGCTATGGGGGTAAAGTCCTCTGTGGTAAGCTTTAAAAAGGGAGGGGAAATCCATTGTAGTTATAAACCAAATACATTGACTCTCTTGTCCTTAGTCCTTTCAGTGTGATAACCCCAAGTTCTTGTGATATATTTGTTTTGTGTTGGTTTGTTTTTCAATTAAGCTTAGTAGTGTCCTGTACCCAGGTGCATGCTCTTTCTGCAATTGGTCATTATGGTGATGGAGAGCACATCTCAGACCTGGAAGTGTGGTTCTTTGACTCAAAACCACATCAATATGCCTTCCATTCTCCACTTCCTTTGCATTACTTCCTTTCAGAGGGCTCAGTTTGTCATCATTTAATCTAAGGATGATTCATCTGGGACTGACAGCTGGTAATGCTATCATAACAATACTTTCTATAGTATTATTCAAGTACCATCATATTCTTTCTGTGTGTGAAGCACATTCTGGTTTAATCCTTTACCGTAACTCTAAGTGAGCAAGATTATCTATGTCTAAAAGGGTAGGGTGGTCTATGTCTAAAAGGGTAGGGTGGTAGAGCAAAGAGGTTAAATAACTGAGTTACTCTGCTTTAGCAATATTTACAGGAAATGAACAACACTTGTGAAGATTATTCTGGATGAATAAGAAGGAATTTTCCAAACTCTGCTCTGGGGGTTAAAACGTAGCTGTTTTTAGTGTGGTCAGTTGATAAAGACCAGGATCAAAAGCTCATTAATTATATATAGTGCTTAAATTGATGAGTCCAAGTCAAGATAATAAATACTTAGGTCAGTTTCTGTTCTGCAGCCAATGTGATAAAGTTAAGGAAGGCTGACTCTTAAATTAGTGGAACTTGAACTGGAAGTAATTGAGCCATTAATTTTTTTTCTTTCTCTCCTCCTTTCACAGAGATGGAAAACTTGATGCCCAGTTCCACCCTGCCTCCCCTTTTTGCAGATGAAGATGGCGCCAAGGAGAGTAATGACCTGAGCACAGCTGGGTGAGCTCTGCGTGGGCATTACACTAGAACAGGCATGGGGTGCTAAAGAAGCCATTTATATGAGAATAAGAGGCATTTCTTGGGCTTTTTACAGACAGCCATGGAAAAGTCCTTTGTAATCTGCATTCAGCCATCTCTGCCAGTCTCTGGTCCCTGTGAGTCTTTCCAGTAGAGATCCTCATCTGTTTCCCAAGGAGCGGTTGGTGGTTTCAAACTGCTGATCTTGTGATTAGCAGGCCCAATACATAGCCTGCTATACCATCCCTGTCCCAGAGGGTTGCTATGAGTCAGGGTTAACGCATTGGCATTGAGACCCTATAAAATGAACCTTGCCCATCAGCCACTCTGAGGGAGATAATTTAGAGCATTGGAAACGATGGGGCAGTTTTCTCTGTCCTATGTAAGATCAGGATCAACTCAGTGATGCAGGTTTGGTGGGTTTTCCTGGGCAACTGATTCAGCAGTTAATGCGATCGAACAAACATTTGGGACTTCCAATTAGAGAATCATGTAATTTCCGCTGAGGAAATGCCTGCCAAAGGAGTAGCTCTGAAAAACAAATAACATTTTCTGTTTCAATTGCCACCAATTTTAATGTATCGTTCATGTCCCCAACATCAGTTTTTATTAAAAGATCAGATGATTTTGGTTTTAATTCACTACCTAGGGATTTTAACTGACACCTTTTTTATTTTTTTATTTTATTTGGTCTTTACCTGTTTCTGTGATCTGAAAAAATATGCAGAAAAGAGTTAATAGCAATTAGCCCATCTCTTCCCTTGGAGGAAATGTTTGTTTCAGTTGAAGTTTGTGATCTCCCCTGCATATTTGGAAATTACTTGGCAAAGAATAAATGTATTCTGTAATATGTTGAAATGGTAGCTAATCCCTAAAATGAATTATTTTAATATTCTTTAGAGCACTCTGAAAAATAGATTATACTTTGTAATTCAGTTTCCTTCCCTCACATTCATTTCTCACTTCATTAATATCTGCCTGGGGACCTCACTACTCAGATGAAACTGTTCTCTGAGACTTTTCTAAAGGCCACCTCGTTAGTAAATGCAGTTCATTCAGTGAAAAGTTTTTGAATATCCATTATGTGCCAGATACTGTCGATGCAGTGATCCAAACAGAAACGTAGGCCCCTGTAAAGCTGAAATTTTATTTAGCAAGTTAGATAATAAACAGGGTGAATGAGTAACATCTGAGGTGATACCAAAAATACCAGAATCACTCACTCACACACACCCACACACACACACACACACCCCACACACACCCCAAAGCTATGTACTAAATTTGTTTTACAAAACAACTATATCACCCTAAAAGTACTCTCAATTGTACTTAATTCATTTTTCAAATCAGCTGTTCCATTCTTGGAAACATTTTTCAAACTCATCTGTTTGTGTGGTTGAGAGCACCTCCCTCATTTTTTTCTTTACCTCTTCTATGTCTTCAAATCTCTGCCCTTTCATGTCCGTCTGCATTCACAGAAACAAAAGAAGTTGCATGGAGTTAGGTCAGGTGAGTAAGGTGCATGTGGCAAGAGAGGCATGCTTTTTTTTTTTTTTTTGCCCAAAACTGGCGCACTAAGTTGGCTGCGTGAGCAGGTGCATTGTTGCAGTGGCAAAACCAGTCCCCTGTCTGGCATCAATCAGGCCTTTTTTGTCACACACTATTATGCAATCTTTTCAGAACCTCTAAAAAGAGTGCTTGATTAACAGTCTGACCTGGTGGAATCAACTCCAAATGCACTATCCCCCTCACATCAAAACACAAATGAGCATTGGGTTTGGGGGGTAACCCTCATACATACTATGTTAGAAAGTAAAAACAACTATTAAACTGAAAATGAAAGCAGAGAGGGGATATAGGAAACATTTAAGAATACTTGGATAGACTGGCAAAAAAAGACTTTAGTGAGAAAGCGACTTGAATAAACACCTGAAAGCAAGTGAGGTTACACTTACCTGGGGCAGGGGGTGGGGTGGGGGGTGTTATTCTCAGCTGAATATCATTCTAGTATGGAAACCTTGAAGCTGGGATGTTATTATTTACTAGAAGTAGCCAGGAGACTAGTGTAGCTTAAAGCACAGTACACAAGGGGAAGGGGCAATGGAGGGCTACATCAGTGCTTCTCAAACTTGAAGATGCGTATGAAGTGCCTGAAGATCTTACAGTAGGATCAAAGAGTCTGCATTTCCAACGTGCTTCTCATGGGTGATTCCAGAGCTGCTAATGTAAGACCCATACTTTGAGTCCCAAGGAAGAAGATCATATAGGGCCTTTTAGATGGCACAGAGTAAGCACTTTGGCTTTCATTCTGAACAAGAAATGTGGGGACACCAGCATATAGCTCATATTCAAAACCATGAGGTTTAGTGAAATCGTTAAAGTAATGAGAACTGTGTGGATAGCAAAGAGAAGAGAGTGGAACACTGAGCTTGGGGAGGCTCCGACATTGAGAATGGAAGATGAAGGGAGAAACCAGCATAAGGGGATTGATAGGAGTGGCTGCGATGGCAGTGTGGGCTCTGTGTACTGCAATCGATTAAACACACAGCTGCTAATAGAAGTGCCTCTAAAGAAAGTGCTGGTAGTGTGCTTAAACCCTGTGTGTGGAACACAGCTCTGCTCTGGCACACCGCTGTCCCTGGGAGTCAGACTCAACGCAGTGGCCGCTGATTGCTCAAATGCTCTCAGAGAACAGGAGTGTAGGGTTCTGGAAACCAAGTAAAGAAAGCTTCTTTTTTTTTTCTTTTTTTTTTTTTTCGGTCCAGTCTGGTAAACCAGATAAGGTGGAGACTGGGACAATGACTGTTTCACATGGAGATCCCTGGTGGCCTCAACAAGCGTCTGAGTGCAGCGCTCCTTTAGGATAAGTGTAAGAGGATAGCTCTGTTCATTGCAACACTGGGCACAACAGCAAAAGGCTGACAGCAGTCTAATTGCCCTCTGTGGGATGGACAGATAAGTAGAACATGCTCAAAGCATCCAGTGGCATGCTACTCAGCAATAAAGAAAAATGAATTCTCAAAGCGCCTTACAACAGAGATGAACCTCGTATATGTCGGTGTGTATGTGGTGGTGGGTGGGTTTACCAAACCACCTTATGGGATTGGTCTTCTTGGTCTGAAGACTTAAGGCCATAGTCTCATGGGACAACTTGGTCAATTGGCTTAAGTTTATGTCTGGTGTGTAGTGTTTGCCATTTTTAAAAACTTGTAAGCACTCATCAAAGATTCAACTATTGTTTTTACTCATCCTTGCAAAAGAGAAAAAACCAAAGTCTCAAAAGAACTAAATTACAGGATTAATCTATTCCATAGTTCCCAAACTTATGTGGCTTACCACCCACCGCCTTTTCCAAAAAAAAATTACTCAGCACCCTCCAACAATCAAAAACGTATCCTATAGCCCATAATCCAGAGTAAAGTATAAGCATCTGCTTATGCACCCCCTCACCCCGGGTAGAGCCAGCACCCCAGTAGGTGGTGTCACCTTCTTTGGGAAACAATGATCTAACTACACAAGCTGCATCCCCATCTACCGTGAAACCAGAGGAACTAGGTGTTGCCTGGCTACCACTTCAGACAGAACCTCAGATTCTTAAAGTATTGGACCAGCTGAGACTGGAGCACTCCCCAAACCTGATGTCCTGAGATAGTCTTCTTTATACCTTGATCTGAAACTAGTTTGTGAAGTTACCTCTTAACTAAATAACAGATTGCCTCATAAAATAAAAATGCCATCCACAAGTAGTATGTACCTTTAAAAAATCATCTGTATGAGACCAAACAGTCAAAAATCACTTTAAAACAAAGATTAGAAAATTAGGGGCCAGGGAAATTAGACTACTTGAAACAGAACAAAACACACCTCAAACTAACTGCCATGAAATAGAATACAATTCATCCCGACCCTAAGGGACAGAGTAGAATTTTCCCTCTGGATTTCTGAGGCTGTGGTTCTTTATGGGAGTGGAAATCTACATCTTTACCCTTTGGCGCAGCTGGTGATTTTGAACCAGTTAGCAGCCCAACTCCTAACCACTATGCCACCAGAGAGAGAGAGGGAAGGACTGCCTAACTAATGACCTTGAGTAGACCAGAGGGTGTGTTAAGTTCCAGGGCACAAATGGAAGGTGCTGGTGGCTGTGACTTGGAACATTGCCATAGTAACAAAAGGCATTCCCACCCTGCTCCTTGATCTTTATCTTGCTTGTCATCTTTATGACCTGTGACACACTTGAGCTTGCTCTTTTGAGTTATTCCTGCTTTGGTCTGGTATTCTGAGGATAGGTGCTGTTTTCCAAACCGACTTCTGTTTATGTATCACTGACATGAGCATGTGCAAGACTGAATAATTTAACACTCGTTATTAGCACAAATGAAGTAAGATTGACAGTGAAAGCAAGTTGCCAAAGACATCCAAAGTGATTGAATGTTTGGAAGAAACCACACTGCTAAGATCAAACTGCATCTCTGTTTGCAACTCTTTTCAGAGAACGTGCTGAGCATTGATTTAACAGCTTTTCTCACAGACTTTTGAAAGCACCTGAAAAATAGAGACCTTTTGCTCAAAAACAACTATTCTGATTTTTTAGGAGGTGATCAAGTAAGTATACTTTCTACACATTCATCTCTTATCCATTTCTTGTCCATAATTCCACTGGAACTATGCTCTCTAAGATTGACACTGATGTAAGCAAATCATTGGTAGCATATTTTATTTGACATCGACAATGTTGGGATTGGTTGCCCCCTCCTTCTTAAAAGTCTTTCTGCTCTGACTCTCCTAACACTTGCTCCTATAATGACCGTGTGCCGTCGAGGTCCGTGCTGGCATTTCTGATCACTGTCTGCAGAATATGCAGCACTGCCCCTGACTTTCATGGGCCCACTCCTTCAGACACTCATATCTAGGGTCTGTCTTCATTCCTGTTCTCTCAGGACATGTCTCTTGAGCAGTTCAGATGTAGCCAGTGGCATCGCTGGATGGGAGGTGCGTGAAATGGTATGTGCATAAACTCTCCTCCGTCATTCCCCAAGAGTGGGATACCAAAATGAGCCCAGGGCCAGCAATGCGGGGGCCAGCACCACAAGTGGAAGTGCTGCCAAGGGAGTGTCATCCCTGAAGTTAGTGTCACCCATCACCCAGTACAGTAACTCATATTCGTCAAGGTACAGATAGGTGGGCCTAGGCCATTGGGCAGAGAGGAGGGTCTCAGCCCTGGTGAAGGGAAAAGAAGGCGGGGAGGCGTTTCAGGGGTGGGACAAGGAAGTACTGACTGAGAGGTGTGGCTCATGGTGGATGCTGGCCAGCCCCCAATGGAGCAACACCATGCAGTTACTGCAGTCGATGGCACCAACCTTGGTGATGCAGCTGGGCTTCCTGTTATCAGAGCTCACTCATTTCTCACCTTTCTGTCTCTTTTGCACATATACACGCATCCTAGGTAGATGTATCCATATCCTGTCCTTCTCTTTATTAGTAGAACATCATCACCCAATCTAGAAACTTCAGAATTACCTTGGGACTTTTCCTTGATTATTTTCCGCCAGTCACTAAGTTATCTTCCTTCTGTCTCAGTAGTATCTCTCAGCTCTATCCCTTCCTCTCTACCCTGTCTACTGTTGCCTTTCTCTGCGCCTTTTGTCTCTCGCTTAATTTGTTTCAGTCTCGCTTAATTTGATTAGTTTCCATTTCTTCTATGAGACCTTGATCTTTCTGCCTGGAACAATGTTGCATACCGATTGTACCTGTTCATTTCTCGACCTCCTCTCTGAAATCTTTCTTAACTTTATTTCCAGGTACATAAAATACACTATACCTTCTACCTTGCCACTATGGAGTTTATATGCCACTGTAATGACTTGCCTACAACCCTAAGGAATATGTGTTCTTTGAAAAAAAATGAGTGCACATTATTCTTCCATTTACCTTCCTGCCACCTTCACCTTCCCTGCTCCCAAGCCCCAGCACCAGAAAGATGCAGACAGAACTCCCTAGCACTTGGTATAGCCTTTTATCCATTTTGTTTGTCACTTATGTTAGTCAGTCAGTCAAAGGCCCTACTGTCATCTTCTGTACCTGCGTCCACTTTGTTTAAGAGTGAGAGCTAGTTTGCTAGCTCATCTAGAACGTAATGAGGGATGTGGCCGAAAAGAATACCTGCAATTCATTAACATTCCACACCTGAGCTTACCGAGGTTGACAATACTGCTCCTAGATGATCTGTCAGTAGGCACTACAGTCCAAGGAAAACATCACCTATGATGTAGACCGGAACAGATTTCTCGTGCCTTCCAAGAACTCTTCTTGGAGAGGAGACAAACGGCCTCTACAACTCCCCTTCCTTTTCTTCTCCATTGATGGAGTTTTCTTTTTACCTTAGAGATACATAAAAGGTAGCATATTAAACTCGAATTCTTGCTCAGAGCTAAAATGCAAAGGCTGTGTTGAGGGAAGATTTAATTGGGGAAAAGTAATATTCTTAGTTTTGATAGGAGGCTTTATGAAACTGATCTGGTTAAATCAAACACGAACTGTTTTTAAAACACTGTTCTAGGGAGACATGGTTTACATTTACACAGATCATAGTGGGGAAATCAGTTCCAAGAGTGATGTGTACTTTTGCTGGCAGTAAAATGTGTCTTGAATCATAACAAACTGTGTGCTTGAATGCTGTTGATCTGCTACTCTTAGGTTAACCCACCCAGAGGTTCCATATAACAGTGGAGCCACCCCATCCGCCAACAATCCAGAATGTGTGGAGGATCTTTCCCAAGGTCAGTTGCTTCCGAACGAGGCATCAAATACAGCAGACGTCGGGGAGCAGAGGCCTGAAGATGAGGTAAGCGGTTACCGGCCTCGGCTTCCGAAGGAGTCCGGAGTGTTATCACCGACTCTCCCCTTCTTAGGTTGATACCTACAATATTTCTGATGGTTTTTTCTTATTTTCCATAGTTCCCCCCGCCCCCCGAGACAGCTTTTTCACATGCCTAAGAAATAAACCACCTACAGTATATATAGTCAACAAATGCTTATTAAGTGAGAGAATGACTTCATTCAAAAGATAATTGGTGATGCACCAGCAGGCCACACATATTCAAGGCCATACTCTGCTCACCAAGGCCACATGTGTCCAAAAGATTCACACCATTTGCCACGTCATTTGCCCTCCCATAGGAGAAAACCTTTCTGTAATTTTTAGAAGGTTCTAGATCAGCCAGGATAGCTGTCTTCTTATTAGTGGCCTTCACAGTTGACTTAATATGTTGTCTTTTTCATTCTTCTTTGTAACCAGGATAAAAGTAACAAACACCCTTGAATTTTGTCGTCTTTCTTATTATAAAGGGTTTTTTTTAATCTGTTTTGGCATTTTTAAAGATAACAGTAATTTTAAAATATCTTAAAATTCTTAGAGTAGCTTTAATGTTACCAAGTTTATACTAAACTAGTACCAAATACACCATTTTTCATCCAGTTAAAAATTATTGTCATTTGTACAGTGACATAATTAATAGTTAGATCTTACCTTTTCTCTGAACCAAGAATTCTTATATGTGTAACGCTTTATTAACGGAATAGGTTATGTATAGTTTATTAAGTGATGAACTAAAAATACGATGTACCAGGCATTGCATTTAGAAGGAAGGAGGAAAAAGGCTGTGGTGAAGCATCAGAGCTTTCCATTCCAGTTGTACCTCCGTCCGTTTAAAAAGTCTTTAGCGAAGTAATGTAATCTGGATTCACTCCAACGGATTCAAACCTCTTCTAAGCTATGCATAGTATCTAAGACTTAGATACTGAAAGTGTTGCTCTCTGCTGTGGGACATGAACTAGTCTTTAAATGGGTATCAGTGAGAACACCCTTGATGAATTATTTTTCTTCCCTGTGCTACAGTTAGTTTCCATTTCTGCCCCGCGCACGTTGCGGCATTTTGTTGTGGTCCTCTGTGCTGGCACAGCACTGTGTGTGCCGCTGCACCCCTCAGGGAGACGGTTCTCTACCAGGAGCCAGCACCTGTGAAGTGTTTATGAAGGTCAAATCTTAGGTGATCTTAGCATCCTTATTCTTATCTGTTGGGATGTAGCACAAAATGCAGCAAGTGTGTACTGTGGAACAGAAGCAGGTCAACAAGTGCACAGTCTGTGAGTGAAAATTCAATTATCGTGACTGGTTCGGAGAGCTTTGAAAACCCAGTGTCTTGTGTGTGTAGGAAAATGCAACTCTTCACCTGCTTCGTTTGTTGGTATTTGTTTTTATAGTGTTATATTGGGGTCTGTTGTTGTTTGGTTTTTACTTTTTAATTATGATTTGTTTTGCAGCAAAGAAGTAAACGAGGAGGCTGGTCCAAAGGAAGAAAGAGGAAGAAACCCCTTCGAGACACCAATGCCCCCAAGTCCCCCCTTACAGGATATGTTCGCTTCATGAACGAGCGTCGTGAGCAGCTTCGAGCAAAGAGACCAGAGGTCCCATTTCCAGAAATCACCAGGATGTTGGGCAATGAGTGGAGTAAACTGCCTCCTGAGGAAAAACAGGTAATTGCTCAAATTCTCGATCTTTGGCTTGATCTGTTCTCTTTCAAAAGGAGCACCTGTCCGAAAGCCCAGAAGAAGAGGATCGATGGTAGAGTCTCTGTTTGGGTGCAGTAGTGCCTGGGAGACCACCGTGGCAGACCCCATCATTGCTCTTTCCCCCAGGACTGCAGTGGTGAATTGTTCCACGGTCCGCTGCAGGGCTGTGTGGAACCTCCTAAGGGGCCTCAGACCCCTCGTCCCCTCAACCCGAGCAGTCCCACTTGATCTGGTTCACATGAGCAACAGTATGCATTCCACTGAGTTAAGCCGGAAATGTCATGCATTAAATGAGAAAAAAAATTCCAAAGAGTCATTTGATAAGATTCTATAATTATTTTTAAAAGTTTAAGAAAAATATTTCACTGCTTTAATAATTCTTTCCGTTTTGTTTTGTTGCTGTAATAATTCGTGTAAAACTACAGTTTTGGCAAATTTGAACTAGCATGAAACATAAAGCAAGAGCCACTCTCCTCAAAAGCAGGTATTAACCCTTCAGTGTTCAAACGGAAACAAACCTACTTGTTAGAGAGATTTAGGGTGCGGGGGATTAATGACAATGCAGTCGGAGGGGCTGACTCGGCATAAATGCAGTGCTGATAAAGATCATGGGGGAGATTTGGAGTTCAAGTTCCCAGCATTTGAAAGGTACCTACATTTCTTTTATAGCTTACACTGTTAAATCATCTTTAAGAAAGGATTCCAAATTTAAACCAAATTGAAAAAATTATCTCATTGGAATTAGTTGAATTTAAAATTTTCAAAGAGGTCAGATTGATTTGCAACTTGAAGCGTTATGTTTGTGTCAGCACGCTAGTAGAGTGCAGTGTATATTTCCCATTGTGTTGGCTGAACACAAGGATGATCTCTAAATAGCACATCGGTTGCTTTTTGCTTTCTGTTGCAAATCAATGCATACATTGTTTAAATTGGTTTTTGTTGGTGTTTTTCTGACAATGGAATAGCATATATATAAAGAACAGAAGTGAAAATAGCAGTAGCTCTCTCCAGGGGTAGCATCGCCTGTAGTAGCCGTGTTGTTCGGTGTGGTCAAGTCTGTTTGAACGGAGCAGAACTGTCCCATCGGGTTTCCTAGGCTGTCGTGCTCACAGGAGCTTTCACCAGGCTGAGGAACAACTGCCTACCTGTCGGTTAGTGCCCAACCTTGATTGTGCCAGGGGGCCTCCATGTTAGTTCAACCAAAAAGCTCAAATGCAACTGCCAGCGAGTTGATGCCAACTCAGAGCAGCCCTGCAGGCCCAGGAGACCTGCCTCTAAGGGCTCCAAGACCGACTCCGTGCGGGAGTAGAAAGCCGCACAGCTCTCGCAAAGGGCAGCTGGTGGTTTCAACCTGCTGACCTTGCAGATAGCAGCCCAGGGCGTAGCCACGGTGCCGCCAAGGCTCCTGGCCAACCAGTATTAGTTAGGATAGGGTTTTTGTTTGGTTTGGTTTGCTTTAATTTTTCTCTGAAGTTAACTTCAAATGTACTGATGATTTTAAGCATTAAAACAGTACAGAGAACATCCAAATACATTTTGCATGAATCAATTTCTTATTAACCTGATTGATCTCATTTCTCCATCTTCACATGCCTTCTAATTCACTTGCCCTATCTCGTTCTCATACATACTCATAAACCACACACAATTTCTTCTGAATCCTTGGAAGGTAAATTATATAGGTCATGGCCCTTTTTACCCCTGTAAGATCTGTGTATATTTCCTAAGAATAGTGATAATCTCTTACAGAGCCACAGTCCAGTTGGCAACTTAATAGTTTTAAATTAATACAACATTTCTGTGTAATATGCCACTCAGATTCCAATTTTATCAGGCAACCTAACAGCATTCCTTTAAAGCATTCTTTTCTCTTCCAGTGAAGTTTCCAGTCATGGGTCATGTGTTGCGGTTGGCAGTCAAGTGTCTAGCCTCCTTTAATCTGGAATATTCTATAATCTGTTTTCTGTAACAGTGATAGCTTTCAGAATATAGTCCCTCCCCTTTTTTTCATAGAAAATTCATCACTTGTATTTGTCTGTTTCCTCGTGATTAGATTGAGGCCTTGAATTTCTGGTCAGAGGTTGTCCTGCTCGGGATATTACATATGGAGACACACAGTGTCCTTTGGTTCCCTAGTGTCGATGCGAATTTTGATATCCTGCCTGATAAATAAGCAATCTGTGAGGAGATGCTTAAAGAACATGCAAATAGCCCGTGCTACTTCAAATTTACCCACAGATTTAACATCTGTTGATGATTCTTACCTGATCCAGCCCTTGCCGTGATGGTTACAAAATTATTTTTCTATTCCTGTGCCTCCCTTACATTCCTCAGAAGGCCTTCAGCAATTCACTCAATGCAAAAAAGCCCTTTTCCCCCCTATTTATGTGTTTATTTTTCTATTTTATACTGGTATGAACAGAAGAGTCTACATTTCTTTCTAAGGTATGTATAATGTGTTGCTGTATCAACAGTTTTGATGCTCATATTGTGTCAGTTCCAGCCACTTGGATGCCCTTACTCTTGTGGGACAAGCTTTCTAACATAAGATTGCGTGGTGTTCAACCAGTATTTTTATAACTAATTTCTTACACTTGATGAATGAACGAAAAGGACAAGGCATTAAACAAAATAATCCTGGTAGATCAATGAACTTCACTTAAATAATTAATAGAACAAAGCACAAAGCCATCAAAGCATGTAGATACAGGCTTTCTCAAAGTAGTCCATTTTGAGGCCATAGGATGAGATCATTCCCTTTTACATACTTTCTGTCCCTCCAGCTTTAGTGCTTTACTCTTTAGGCTCTTAAAAGGCCAATTGATATATGAGATCATGCTCTTAGAATATTCCATCCCTTCCCCTGGAAAGCTCAGTATGTCTGGGTGGGAGTCAGACCTCCAGAAGCCTGGTGGAGTTTCTATCTGTAGGCTTAGAGGCTATATTATATCCCATGATTTTTTTTATGAAAGTAAATGTCAAAAAAAAAATCAGTCTTCATTAAAATGGAAGAAAACAATAAATAGTCCAGAAAGTCAGAATCAACTCTTTCTTTGATTATATCTTACCCTCTTGGTACAATTCTTGTTTTTCTCCTTCCCTCTCAAAGCTACTGTCTGTGCTCATTTCTCTGCATGCTCTCGTTAGCCTGGGTTCTTCAACACGAGGGCAGAGTAGAGCTGGGGTTCCAAGGCTAAACTTACCGGAGTGGGAAGCCTCATCCTTCTTCCACGGAGTCCTTGTGCTTTTGCACTGCCGACCCTGCAGACAGCAGCCCAGCACGCGACCAGCCCCCAGGGCACCAGAACACAATGGGTCTTCAAATTTCTCTGGAAAGATTTCATTGCCTTTCATGCAGTTTTCCATAAACTATTTGAAGTCCCTTCGTCGGTCATTGATATTTTTATCACATACTGTTTTCTATTTCTTGAAAATAATTCTACTCCCCACCCCCAGCGTTACCTTGATGAAGCCGACAAAGATAAGGAGCGGTACATGAAGGAGCTAGAACAGTATCAGAAGACTGAGGCATATAAGGTCTTCAACAGGAAAACCCAGGATCGGCAGAAAGGCAAATCTCACAGACAAGGTATCAGAACTGAATGTATTTATGTTTGTTGTGCGTAAAAGAATGTCAGAAAGTCAACTGTTCGAGTGGTAAAGCATTAAAAATCTGTTTCCGTGTTAGCTCGCATTCACTTAGAGCAGTGGTTCTCAGCCTTCCTCAGGCCGCGACCCTTTCATACAGTTCCTCGTGTTGCAGTGACACCCCCCCCCCCAACCATAACATCGTTTTCATTGTTACTTCATCACTGTCATTTTGCGACTGTTTTGAATTGGGTGACCCTGTGAAAGGGTCATTCGACCCAAAGGTTGAGGACTGCTTACTTAGAAGTGTCATCTTGGAATTCTAGTAAAATAATGTTGCTCTCGTCCTACAAATTTTAATTGGTTTCTGTATCCAATGTCACCAATTGGGCTTTAAAATGGCATATTCATTGTCTGCTCCCATTTTTCCCAATTCCCAATTTACGTTCTTTATTTTCTACTGGGCACATGTCTACTAAACTACATAGCCTTTTCCTTGCCTTGTATTGCTATGTCTGTGCTTTCCTTGGACCATGTCTGTCATCTTCCAGTGACCCTCCTTCTCATTCATTCCTTCACTCATTCATGTATGCATCCATTTCAAAAAACACTGATTGTACACTTCCTCTTGTATAAGGGTAAGCCAAAAATAATGCTTCATGAGTCAGTTCATACATAACTCAGATTTATTCCAAACACAGCATGTGTCGGCATGCCTCTGCAAACGGTGGATGGCTGCAGACAAGTTCTCTCAATAACACCCTTGTCTTAGTCTCCTTGGGGTCCCTTCAAAAAAATCTAATCGAAACGGGGCCTTCCGACGGGATCTGCTAAACAAGTTAAGGCCAAGGCCGCAGGGGCAGCTCAGGGTATGGCAGCTGAGCTTTGAGGTCCCGTCAGAGTGGTACCGGGGGAGCTGTAAGAATGTGACCTCCTCTGACTTCATAAGGAGAAAGACACACGCTCAACATCAGCCCAAGGCACATGGGTGGCCGCGAGGCAGAGCTCAGACGTACATCCACCCTCCAGCCTTCTTTATCACTCTCACCCCAACTGGTCCTTCCCACCATCTGCCCTGCTGGGGTCAGTCTCTTGTTTCAGTGGCCACCTTGAACTCAACAGACAATACTCACAATTTATGGAGTGTACTGGCGAAGCTCACAGGATCACACAATGCTTAAGGTACAGTCCTTCCTGTCAGGAGCACCTCTTAGCTGTACCAGCAGGTAGACCTCTCTCTGGCCCTTGGTTTCTCAGTCATGCTGCCCCTTGACCTCTGCCCTGGTTGGGCGAGAGTTAGGAAGCTCTTGAGTCCTGCTGACAAATACCCAAAAGACATCCCACTCTGCCTTAAGCCTCAGAACTGTCTGTCTCTAGCTCTGTGGACCAGCAAATCGAGCTCCCCTAGTCAAGTGCCTGTGGAAACTCCTGCCTGAAGGCACTTGGCTGCTGCTCTGCCTTGTGCTCTTGGTGCCGCTGCTGCTGCTTCCCTGGTGCCATAGCTGTCTCTGGATCTAATCGGTTCAGTGCTCAGGGTCCAAGGGAGGCCTTCCATTCCTGTTTTGTCTTTCTTGATGGAGTGAGTACCCCTTATTCCGGCTTCGGAAATGGCTCGTTTAATACCCAGCAAGTTTGCTGTCATTTGTAGGAATATCTTCTTTATTTATTTTCAAAGATCAAACTCCCTCCTGGGCATCCAGGGTGTGGCAGTAAACAAGGAAGACAAGATCTGTGTCTTCGTGGATCTTTCCTTTTGTTGTCACACACCTAGGAGTATGACTTCGTTCTCCTCCCTCAGGAAAACCTGCCAAGAAGCCCCATCCACAACTCACCTGTCAACTCCATAACCATCGCATCTTCTCCAAACTGGAGCACAAAACCTGCTAAAACGATCGTGTACCAGATGACCTTCAGTGTGTATTTTCTGTCCTCCATCCCACAGTATCCCCCTCATCGGGGACAACCTGTGTCTATTTCTTCTGTGCCTAATTGTATAATCGGCCTATGGGTTTCCCTTTAACACTTGCTGACCAACTGGGTAGATGATAAAGAAAAATATTATGTGTTGTGAGAGTCTGCATATACCAACAGTTTTTGTAATTTGACACATGCATGTACTTGAGTTTTGCTATTGTTTTCTTTTTTCTTACTTCTTAATCTAGTGTTCTCTTCGTTCGTATTTCAGATGCAGCGCGGCAGGCGGCTCACGATCATGAGGTAAATAGCCTGTGTGTACACATCATCTATCTGTATGTACACATACAAGGGGACTTCAAGAAGTTCAGGGGGAAAGTGGAATTACAGGAGAATGGTATTTTTCTGTGAACTTTGTAAAGCCCCCTCATACAGAGCTGTCATAATGCTGCTGTTTAAAATGTCGCTAGATTTTATTTCCTTTTATGGATGGCATAGTATTTCCTGCTCCTTCATCTCTATTAGATGAATTGCTTTAGCTCAGGAGTTCTTAGCATAGGGCAGGCCCTTCTGCCATGCATCTATGTTTAAACTGCAGTTCCTAACCCCAACCTTTCCTGTGGTCCAAGAATTTTGTTGACTTTAAATACCAAAGATAGCTGGAATTTGGAGTGAAGTGTAGGCGTGAGGCCTCACTAGAAGTTAAAACTTTTCATCATCTTAAAACCTTAGCCCTGGTGCTGTAGTGGTTACCCACTGGGCTGTGACCCGCATAATAGGCAGTTCAAACCCACCAGCAGCTCCTTGGGAGAAAGACTGGGCTCTCTGCTCCTGTAAACAGTCTGTTTGCTGTGGCCCACAGGGGGTCGCTATGAATCCGCAGAGACTCGACAGCCGTGAGTGAGAGCATTTGGATAGCATGAACTATTCAGCTGCAGGATAGCTAGAACACAAATGACAGTACCTTGGTTCTGTGCCTCTCTTCCTGTTCCCTCCCCTGTGGCCCGTATTTGTGGACTGGCCTCTTCCCTGTCATTTGATTACCCTCCATAGGTAGGATTGAGGTCTCCGTACCTGCGTGTGCCTGCTGGGTTGCCTAATTTAGCCTTAGGTGCCTGGTGGCACTGTGGGCGAGGTATGGGGCTGCTAACTACAAGAGTATTGGTTCAAACCCAGCCGCCTCCACGGGAGAAAAGATGATGTTGTTACCTTGGAAACCTTGCAGAGGCAATCCGAAGTGACTCAAAGGCAGTGAGATGATTAATATATGGTGGGAAGAAATACATAGTTTGTGGTTATTTAGGCTTTTAAGACTCCCAGTATCTCCCCATTGCTTACCAAATCATATTCAAACTCTTCCAAAATTCTTTACACCCATTTTTCTTCTCTATTGTGTATTTTTAAATGGTGACTATTCACTGCCTTCCAGCTGCCCAACCCTTATTCCCTTCATGGGACTCTCTCTCCTGCACACATGTCTTCTTCCCCCCAATTTCCTATTTCTACATCTCAAAATTCTAATCTTCCTGCAAACCTTATTTCCTCCTCCAAGCTTTCCTACTTCCCTTATTTTTTAATCATTTTATTGGGGGCTCGTACAACTCGTATCACAATCCATCCATCCATTGTGTCAAGCTCATTTGTACATTGGTTACCATCATCATTCTCACATTTTCTTTCTACTTGAGCCCTTGGTATCAGCTCATTTTCCCCCTCCCTCCCCGCTACCCCTCCCTCATGAATCCTTGATAATCTATAAATTCTTATTATTTTGTCATATCTTACACTGTCTGACGCCTGCTTCCCATTTTTACCCCTCCCAATTCTCAGTACTTCTTTATATGCACTTAGCTGACCCCGCCTGCTGTTGCAGGCTCTTTGAACACATCTAGTAGTCACCCTCCTGGCTTGGAATCTTTCCAGGGCAGGCACAGTCTACTTTCCGTCTTTGTACCCGTGCTCATACCACCATGCATGGAGAAGACAGACTTCGTAAATGGACGTATGTCTACGACTGTGCCTTTCACAGATGCATTCGCTTGCATGACAGCTTTACCTAGATTTCAACGTAAAGAGAGAAGTCAGTGAGCCACATGAAAAGTAGATTCTTCCAATAAGCAAGCTATAATACTACCTCATAAACGCCTTTTCTAATATGAATGAAGCCAGTGGGTTTGTTGTTGTACAAATTATCACTATATCTCCACTATCTTTGGGTCTCTGCTTTCTCAAATAAGGTGTAAGACGCTCCTGAATGTGTCTGTCTGTTGTTTGTTTTACCATTTGAGAGTCCCAAATCTAAATAACAGGACAGGACTGTGCTAATTGGAAGTCTGATCATCAGCTCTGTGGTTATCTATGTTTTTCTTTTACTTCTTCTTTCCTGTTCATTTATTTTTATACAAGAATCTGTCAGAGATTGGCTTGAAATAGCAATGGGAATTTGAAAAAGCAGAATTTTCTGATGTATTCTTGAATTTTCTAAATAACTTGCTCCAGGGAATCCTTTCTTCAAAATAGAAACTATTTATCTTGCGGTGGTAGTTTTCATACTTAATTTGGTATTGGTAACTTTCCATCTGAGCCACATGCTTTACTTATTGGTTCTCCATACTTAACAATTACAAAAGAGAATTTAGACCGTTACCTAAGCATTCAGTTTCTCTTTCCGGTCACATTAATTTCATCATATAGATTCTGCCAGCCAGATTATATGTGGCAATTTTAGATTCAGTATAGTTGAGATAGTTGCAGCTAGGAAAGACTTAGAAGATTTAGTTATTCATCAGAGCTACTACTGTTGATTTGAGAAATGATATTTTTTATTAAGATACATTTTTAGCACAATGTTAATTTCTGTGGTTGTAGAAAATAATGAGTCTTTGTATGATTTCCCTGTTGCAGGAGCACACGCGTGTTCAGACAAACACAATGTAAAGGGTGGTAGATGAAAAGCCAGCAATAGTTTGTCAGACGTGTCTGGTAGGCGCTGTAAATTTCTTGATTGATATGCCTACGTCTGGGAAAATCTCTCTCAGTAAGGACTTTGACCCAATTCATTGCCCTCACTTTACCAGTTTGTTTTTTATTTTACTTGGAATCATGGCTTTCCTAAACTAGGTAATTTCAAAACAATTGCAATTGAGAGAAACTGTTCTGATCATTTCTAAACATAGTTGCACATACAACAGTTTTAGTGTACTAGGCAAAACTCATGGCTTCAAGTTGATTTCAACTCCTGGCAACACTGCAGGGCAGTTTAGAACTGCCCTCTATGGTATTTCCAAGAATGTGGATCTTTCCAGAAGGAGACTGCCATGAAATGACTACTGAGTTTGAACCACCAACTTTTTAGCTCACAACAGAACGCTTAACCACTGTGTCATCAGGACTCCTATTTTAGTGTACTAGGAATCTAGGGGGTTGGGGGGAAGCCTGTTGGATTAAAGAGCAGCTCGAAGGTCCCATGGAAAAAGGAAGGAACTGATCAGGCCTTAAAGATGGCACGGGTCTTGTATTTGGTAAAATGTCTTAAGCAGAGATAAGAGTAAATGCGCATATCTTACAAAGTACCTAAAACATCATAGATTTAAAATACATCCTTACTTCCCTTTACGCACCCGGTAAGGAGTCAAATGAGAAATGTATAGTCCAGTAGTCCTAGAGTTCATCTTGGAATACTAGGACCACAGAGGTTCTCTCAACTGATCCCTCCTTCTGCCAGTGAGGAAAATTACTTGCCTAAGATGGAAAGACTTGTCTCAAACTACTCGTTGAGTTATATAGAGGCAGAAATCGCACTGAAAGCCACGCCGTCTATATCCCTGTCTAGCATTCTTGGCAGCACTTAAGATGCTATATAAAGTAGGCTAAACAATGCAGACGGTTAAAATTGGCCGGGTTGTCGGAGATGTCAGCGCAATTTGTTGCTCGTTAGACAGAAACTGGTGTGTGTATTGTAATGAAGCCTGTTGTGTTCCTTCCTGTATGCAACTTGGATTCCTAAGGCATTGTTGCCAAAGCAGGTCCTGGAGAGTGTCATGTATAGCTGAAGACACACTGGCCCAAGAGCCGTTTTGCCTAGCAGTGGGGCCCATCAGCCTGGTATGCAATTTTATGAGCACTCCCTGAAGTAAAGGGCACTTCAGATTAGCATATCACATACTATGAAATTCTGGCTGTAAGCCTAGATCACAGCAAAATATGGTCCATTCAAAATGACTGCTGTTCTATGTGAAGAGGATTCTTGCTGCTCTCAAAGCAAAAACCAGCCCACTCGACCAGGAGCAGCTAGGGCTACCCTCAGGAACCTCTCTGCACCGCACTCACGGACTAAGACAGAAACAATAATTTTGTGGCTCCTTTAATTTATGAGAAATGACACTCAGCCTGAACAAATTAGACCCTTTTGATGAAGAGGTAATCAAATCCTATGATTTTAATCCCTTGAGCAATCCTTGGAGCAGCTTAAGTGTATCCAAGCCCCCTCCCCCCAGGAGAAATCCTCTCCAGACCAAGTAATGTGTTCAGTAATGGAAGAGCGCTGATGGTTTTTATTACCCTCTTCCGCTAAGTGGAATTTCCAGTTGCCTTTCAGAGACTGAACGATTCTCTTTAATTGCTATCATGTTTCTTATGTTGCACTCTTAAGAAAGTGTACCAAGGGGCAGTGTCTTATTGCACCTGTATTGTGCTGCTTCTGCCTTTGACAGTCAGCTCGGACTACTCTAACAAAGGAGAAAAAAGAAGGGACCATCCATTAGCCAGGCTGAGGGAAGCATGGCCTGTTGCCCTTGGAAAGGGTTATTTACACCAGAGTAATAGGAGCTAAAGCATCCCTGTATGCCTATGTAAATAAGGGCTACTCTAAGCCATTTGTTGTGCTTACGTAGCTTGAGTTTTCTGTTTTCTTGCAGCAATAGAGTTAGAGCACATCGTAAACCAGCAAAGTAGCAATGTGTTTTGGGTCCCATCTGGAACCAACCTTTCTTAGAATCCCATTGAGAGCCAGTGGGAACTAGCTCAAGCTAGAGCGCTGTATTGCTCTGGGGCCCTTTTGTTTTTGTGGGAGGAGAATGATAAGGTAAATATTCAATGGGCAGCTAATTCCTCAGGTAAGCAAAGGTATGCATAGCGTACCATCTTAACTTGGTCAGATACTTAACTTGAGGTTGGAATGTGGTCTGGTCAGATGTACATTGGTGGCCCCAAGAAGTTTTCCCTTGTTCATTATTCATTATTTCCCTCAAATGATTTTAAAGGGGCCCAAGCCAGGCCCTTGCAGGACTGGACCCCGCAGGTGAAGCCGAAGGTGTGGCTTTGGGTGTCAACTCTGCAGGTTGGTCCAGCAGGTAGGCAGGGCTTCCTCTGCTCCCTCCCTGCGCCTGCAGCCTGTGCTGTGCTGTCGCCCTGCTGTCACCGCCGCCTCCAGCCCGCCAGCAGCAGGGGCAGCAAGAGTGATGAGGACACCTTGAAGCAGGTTCCCAAAAGGCTATAATTTATTTACACAGCTTCGAAATTTCACAGCCTACATGGTGGACCTGAGGCAACACATTCCCGTGTCGTGGTTTTTCCAACCTCAGACGCAACCCCAGCCCCTTAACCAGGCAGACACCAGGAGGAAAACAGGAACTTGGCTGACAGAATTCTCTCATAGGTTGTTAATCACGTGGTGACAAGAGTAGTAAAATCACATTCTTTCTGTCTTAAACATATTTTGTTGTTGTTGTGTTATTGTTTTGTTTTTCCTGCCCTCTAGTTAGTGACTTAAGGAGCCTTGGTGGTGTAGTGGTTACAAGTTCGGCTGCAATCTGTGTGGTCACCAGTTCGAAACCACCAGCAGCTCTGTGGGAGAAAGACTGGGCTTTCTACTCCCATAAACAGTTATAGTCTCGGAAACCCACAGGAGTCCAGCAGTGTGTTAGTGACTTAACCTTCCTCTCCCTTCCTAAAAACGTTTCTATAAGAGTCATGTTTAGGTTTGGGTTTTGTTTTTTAAACAGTTCTTCATGTTAGAGGTTTTGACGTCTTCACATTCCACTAGCTATTTCTTCAGTACCCATTCCCCACTGTTCTAACATCTTAAATTATGCCAGATTTCAAATGCTATGCCAACAAGCTTATACTTTGTGTTGGTTGTACTTTCAACCTCACATTCATCGTAAAGATGACAGCCAACGCATTTGGAAAATATTGACGTTATTCTTAAAAGTCATTGTGCAATATATTTTTAGTGGGTTTTGCGAGACAATTTTTAATAACTTGTTAATTAATTTTTGGCTTTGTTTTCTTCTGTCTCACATAATCCCACCTTTCATTTTCAGAGATTGGTTATTTTCTGGCATTTGCTCAGTTTGTTGTTTGTTTGCGTAGTTGTGTGTTCATTTTTCCTGTGTTTAAAGAAAATCTTAAAACAGCCCAAGTATAGGCCATCCATGGCAAATAAAAGTATCGGCAGAATACTATTATCACTGCTCAGAGCTGGCAAATACTTGCTTAAAATTCTTATTGTCCACTCTACAAATTTACATCGACTAGTCAGAGAGCATATGCATGACCAAGAGATGTAACTAAATACAAACCTCAGAAACGCCCTTTCTCCATTCCCACTGCATCTGTTTTCAGATCTGTTGACGACTCATAACACACAACTAAGAAATGGCTTTCAAATTCTCCATTAGGGAAACGTGTGTGAGTTTGTTTTGTTTTCCCGACAGTTTTATTGACACATAATTTACATATCATACAATTAGTGTGGGGTTTTCCCCCATCATTTTGGGGGGCCTCATACAGCTCTTATCACAATCCACACATCCATTCATTGTGTGGAGCACATTTGTACATTTGTTGCCGTCGTCATCATTTTTGAAACATTTTCTTTCTACTTGAGTCTTAGGTATTCAGCCTTGCATTTTTCCCCTCACACCCTCCCTCCCGCCCTCCCTCACAAACTCTTGATAATTTATAAGTTATTATTATTTTTTCATGTCTTACACTGACCGATGTTTCCCTTCACCCACTTTTCTGTTGTCTGTTCCCCCCGGGAAAGGGCTATATGTAGACCATTGTGATCAGTTCCCCTTTTCTCCCCCCACCTTCCCCTAACCCCCCTGGTATCGCTGCTCTCATTGGTCCTAAGGGGTTTATATGTCCTGGATTCTCTGTGTTTACAGCTCTGTCTGTACCAGTGTACATCCTCTGGTCTGGCCGAATTTGTAAGGTAGAATTGGGGTCATGATAGTGGGCGAGGGGGGCATTAGAAGAACTAGAGGAAAGTTGTATGTTTCAACGGTGCTACACTGCACCCTGCCTGGCTCATCTCTTCCTTGTGACCCTTCTGTAAGGGGATGTCCAATTGTCTACAGATGGGCTTTGGCTCTCCACTCTGCACTCCCCCTCATTCACATGCAATACAATTGTTTTTTAAGGTTTCGCATTGCATAGCACTGAATGTTGAACCTGTTTGAATTCATCTAGAAGTTCCATTCCAGTGGGAAGGTGAATACATTTCCTTTGCAGCCTCGCCTGGACAGACAGATTCCTGCTCACCCTGCTCTTTCTCAAGGAAAGCCTTCGCCATTGTACTTTGCAGCATTTAATTTTGCTTCTGCCTAAGAATGAACTATTCTGAAAAGCCGGTGACATTGGTTGCCTAACTCAAAGAACGTAATCAGCGTCACTAAGTTACACATGTAGAAGTGTCTGGGTTGTCTGGGTTTCTCCATGTATATTTTCATCAACAGCGGCAAATAGATCAAATGTTGGGGGAGAGAAAAGAATGACCTGTTCTTTTGCTTTTGCTTCACAGAAAGAAGCCGAGGCAAAGGAACGGTCTGTTTTTGACATCCCGATATTTACAGAGGAATTCCTGAACCATAGCAAAGGTGATTCCTGACGATCTTTTTGTCTTGCTCGGGTTGGGGCCGGGGGGTTGAGTTTTGTGATTGTTCAAAGGTGCTGATAGTGCTAGGCCTCCTTAGAATGTGTCTGCAAGACTCACTGCTTCTCTTTCCCCTCTGGATTACAGACCCCTGGAGGAAGGCTAGACCAGTACTCTCAACTCTTTTGGTCTCAGAACCAAAAGGAATCAATGTAAATCATTCATTCAGTTGTTTCCAAATTCTTAACAAGTGAACACATCCATGGAAGTCCAAAAGTTAAAATAAGTTAGAGCAAAGCTCATCCCACTGCAGTGATGATGGGGACCCCCAGCTGTACTTGGTCCTTCTCCTGGGATCCCTCTTCGAAGCCCCTCAGGCTTCTCAATGCGCAGCTTTAAAAAGCAAAAACAAACAAACAGTTCTGTTCTAATACGTTAGGGGATTGCAACTGTTTCTTACAATCTTATATATAGAATATGAACAACTTTAGGAAATTAAAAAAGCTCAGGGGAGCCGGGCATTTCGTTGCTGGAATTGCTATGGAATGCCATAATGAGAGAAGGCAGCCCAGGCCGGGCAGCTAAACGCATTCCAATTAGAGGCAGCTGAGCAGAACTTCCGCGCAAGAGTCGCTGGGGCTCCGCAGAGACGCCTTCTAAGTGCTCTGTGTGTTCTGTGGCGGCGGTGGCGCTCAGCCCGGGAGGCCGAGCTCCGCCAGCTTCGCAAGTCCAACATGGAGTTCGAGGAGAGGAACGCAGCCCTGCAGAAGCACGTGGAGAGCATGCGCACAGCCGTGGAGAAGCTGGAGGTGGATGTCATCCAGGAGCGGAGCCGCAACACCGTCCTCCAGCAGCACTTGGAGAGCCTGCGGCAGGTGTTGACCAGCAGCTTTGCCGGCATGCCCTTGCCAGGTGATGATGGCGGGGGCGGGCCGCGGGGCCAGCCTGGGAGTGAATGCTGTGTGTGATGATAACTGGTGTGGGGAGACTACAATATCCCTCAAGAGGAAAACCATTCAAACACGCTTTTTACATTTTTATGTCAGAGTTTTCCAAATTGGTTAAAATCTTGCAGAGTTTTAGAGTGTCTAGTCATTTATGTTTCCCCCATTGATATTTCAATATACTATCTTCCACTGATATTCAGAACAATGGAAACTGAGTATAAATCCTGCATAGAGCACTTGCTCTCACGTCAGTATATTAGCTGGCTCTGTGTTTGTTTGTTTTTTGTTTTTGTTTTTTGTCAGAAGGTAGAGAACAGAAACTAGTACAGGGGAACTTCAAAAAAAGCCCATGATCTCTTCATCCCACTTTTCCTTGCGCTTTGTGAAGCCCCTCTCATTTGTTATGTATGCTTTCCTCTCTTTGGCTAATCCCAGCAGAAGACCGAGACTCTCTGACCTGTATTTATTACATGTAGCTGCCCTTCTACATTGTGTAACAACGACAGAGCCAGCCTCTACATCGAGAGTCTATGGAGTACTTTCTCTGCAGTCTAAAAGACTCCCTTCTAAGAATATCATCCCTTTTTGTCGAACAGACCACGTGAGAGTCTCAATTTCTGCTGCTGTGAACTCGCTTAACTATTTCTTAGTTGGACTGAATGGTGACTACTTTCTTACTCGGTTTATGTCCTTTCAGGAAGTGGAGAAACACCTACAGTGGACACCATTGATTCATACATGAACAGACTGCACAGCATCATTCTAGCTAATCCTCAAGATAATGAGCGCTTCGTAGCTACAGTTCGGGAGGTGGTGAACAGGCTTGATCGTTAGGGAATGGTGAGTGTTCACTGGCTAATATCTTGGAATCACAGTGTAAAAAGGAGAATCACAACAGATTTTTTTTAATTTATTTTTGCTTGATTTATCATAATTTAATGGAAGACTTTTGGAGCGTGACTTTTGTGGTTAAACCTGGGCTTGGGCTTTGTCGTTTATCAGATGAATTTGTGGATATTGACTTTCCAGAGAATTTTAAGCAGTGAATGAAGAGAGCCTAGAGCAGTGGTTCTCCATCTTCCGAATGCTGCGACCCTTTCATACAGCTCCTCATGTGGTGATGGCCCCCTACCATAACATTATTTTTGTTGCTACTTCATAACTCTAATTTTGAATTGGGCAACCTCTGTGAGAGAGTCATTCTACCCACCAAAGGGGTCACAACCCACAAGCTGAGAACCACTGGCTTAGAGGAAAGCACCCAAAAGTAGTACCTAGCATAAAATAGGTGTCACTTCACTGTTAACCTTCATTTTCCCTGGAAAATATTATTCATTTAAAACCAATAGATAATTTGGATGAGAAGTTTTTCATTCACCATTCCATATCAGAACAACTGTTATAGGTTAAATGTTAATGTGAACTAGCTTTGGAGTATAACTAACCTTACAAGTAATGTCCTGGTTTAATAGATTAACAGCTAACCAAATTCTGAATAACTAAGAGAGTAAAGGAAATTAAATTTTTAAAGTAGTATACCCAACAAAGGATGGATAGTATGTGTTACATCCTTCCACAGGAGAAAAAGTACATTTCCAAAAGGAATCTGCCAGTGTATTACTAACTAATGATACTTACCAGGTATCATTTATCATTTCTGAAATGAAAATGCTCTTTTTTTCACTCAAATCATAGCGATGGGATACCTTTTAGTATGCCTCCCACAGATTGGTAGCTTGGTAGCCTCTTGGGGGCTGGTGAGTAGACATCAGCATGTTTGGACTCAGAGAGCTGTGAGGTAGAATAAAGGACATCCAGGACTCTGTCCAACGAGACAGCATCTGCTCACAGAGACAAGGGCAGAAGTCTTCATCCCTTTACGTCATGTTCTTGGACAACCATTCCTTATCCTCCTGCCTCCACGTGCTCTGCTGGGGAAAGGCTTACTGCCCTTCTCGTGAGTAGCCAGATGGAACGGGCTGTACTTCTAAGAGAGGGCTAGACTCCCTGCAGAGTAAAGAAGTGGCATGACTGCCGCTGTGGATGAAGAGAACAGCTTATAAATCCAGGCCTGGGATTTTCAAGAGCTCATCATCCTTCTCATTTTCACACGGTGCCTTCAGTTAGCACTCTTGTCGACTTGAAAAAAGAGAGCTGGGAGAAACCGCGTGGAAGACTGTGAAAGAACACAGTAATTGATAAGATGGTGTCTGCTCACATAGGTATAGGGCAGTTTTTGCAAATGTGGAGCCAAAAGTGGGTTTCTGTTTGGATTGTTTTGCCAATAAGGCTGTCCTAAAGCTTGGCTTGTTCCAAAGATATAGATGACGCTATCGCTTTTTCTCTGTCTCTCAGAAAATCTAGAATGTCACCGTTAACCTTTAAATATTTTGCCCTGGACAAAATCATACCTGAGATGCATAGTTATATTACTACAGAGTCCTACATTCTGCCTATGCAAACATGACTAAGAATAGATAGTTCCCCATCCCCCCCGAATTGCCAAAATGAAACAATGGCAAAGACTGATTAACCCTGGCTTGGCCTCATCGTATAAGTACGTGCAGACTGTGAGACCTGGCGTCCCCAGCACTCACGGTGGAATTAAGTGTGCTGACATGAGCTGGGCAAAAGATTCGTCCACTGTCAGGGGCCAGTGAGTGAAGGGGAAGCTAACGGTGTACAAATTTTAGAGCATATTAGACTGACAAGGCACCACTAGAAACACTGCGTTTTACATATGAAGGACCTGAATCCCAAAAAGGTAAAGTATCTTGCTTAAAAATACCCAAATAGAAGAGATCAGAGTCCAGGATGAGAGCAGGGGTTCAAAAACATTGCTGCAGGAGGCGAAAGAGAGCACTCCCTGAAACTTGTTGGAATAAAGCATTCGGCTAAGCAGAAGTAGAGAGAAATATCATAGTTCAGGAATTACCATGCTCTGGGTAACCTCTTTTAAAATGACTTTTCTAGCTAGCCAATAGAAGACTTAGCTCAGCCGTCATCTTTCTTTGTGGCGTTGGGAGGAAGGAAGGGGGGTTGAGACGGGAGAGAAGACCACATCACTATCAGAGACTATCAGAGCCCATGTATCGCTCGCTTTCTGAGGGACACAATGATACGTTGTTGACTGCTGGAAGATTGAAAAGGAATTTTTTTTTTTTGAAAAGGAATTTTTCTTATGTGGTATTTTTATCAGTGTGACAGAACTTGGGGCTTGGCTTCACGCAATACGTTCCTGTACAGGGTGAAAATCGTATTTGATTGTCCATACACTCTTTGAACTAAAATAGAGCCCAGTACTAATTCTCCATCATCAGACTCTCCCAAGGTAGCTGCTTTTCTGTGTTCACCTGACAGCTTTCCTCCCTCCTGTTGTTGCTGGATGGGGCTGGGCCATGTTTCTCATTGAAATGTTCTCACAGCAAGGTTGGCTGCTCCCGCTGTGGGCGCTTCAGTTTCCACTCACCTGCTCCTCATTTAACCTTTATGAGTTAGAACAATGCTCCCCTGGCCCCCCAACTCTGCATCCTAACCCTACTGAGTAGTGCTTGTCATTTTTGTTTTTGTGTTGTTTGATTCTACAGGTATTCGAGCTTCCGGATGTTCTCTAAGTCATTTTACTTGTGAGGAATGTGAAGCCATCGATGGAAATCGGGACTACATGGGGGCTGGAAGGAAGTCCAGATCAACTTTCCTTGGGAAGGAATTGTCAGTGCGTTAAATGCGTTCACCTCAGGAAGCCGTGCAGGGAGCAGTCAAAAGAACTTATGTGGGAACTTCCTGTGGAACTGCCCTGTGTGAAGCTTCGAAAGTGTACAGCCACTCTCCTGTTTCCAGTTTCTTGTGGTCTCCATTTCCACTCAGGTGGATTTGCATATATTCTGCAGGCTTGGTGACCCTGAGACTGGTGTCTTCTGCAGCAGGAAGGAAGACTTCCCATTGTCCTGCTCCAGATTGGACCCTTTATCAGTGGAGCAGCTCCAGTTTTCTTACCTAGCTGTCACTTCTTTGTAAATGCCTTTGGGGTTATTTTTTGCTTCCCTCCACTCCTACCAAGCTAGACATCTCCATTTCCTGACCTCTGGGCTCTGTTCCTCAGCAGGGCTCAGAAGGAGTGTTCCTCTCATTGGACAGGCTCAGTCTTCTCCCATCATCGCCCTGCTGTGACTCCAAAGAAAGAGCCTTCGTGTTGACAGTGCCCTGTGGAGCCATGCTGTGTCTCCTAGCCCACACAGTGCTCTGTGGATGCCAGCCCTCACTGAGGCTTTGTGACTGCTGCCCTGGAGGAGAATGCTCCTTCCTCCCTCCACAGTGCTGCCCGCTGTTCTGGAAGCATTGCTCCGGGGCTGGGGGTGGGGAGGGGACACACACACACACACACACACACACACACACACACGTTGTCCTAGCCCCAGTAAGACTCTTCTGCTCCCATCTGCTGACAAAGTCTTGTGGGGCATTTTTTTGTTGAGGAAAAGCTCATTGGTAAACAGAGGAGAAAGGGAAAGAGTAGCTTCTCATTTGGTATTGGGAAAACATCCAAGTTTATCATGGCTGATACAGGGAGCCCTTGTCTTTGCACCGATTCGTGGATTTAGATAGGTGGAAACGTTATCCAACGTGGTCTCTTGAGCTAGCCCAAGCTGATAAAAAGGGCACAGAGGAATTCTCATGGGTTTTTTTAGCCACTGAATTTGTGCAAAAAGAACAGGCGTCCTTTACTTCTCTCTCCTTCTGAGCAAAGGATTTTTGGTTTTGGTTTTGAGCAGTGAAAGGAGGGAGAGAGTCATGAGTCACACGCACCTCAGGACCTTTTTGTCTTTGGCAGATCTGGAGCGCAAGGCTGTAGGTTGCAGCTGAGCTCTTTGGAACCGAAGCAGAGTGTGCCGAGCCCATTGGCCAGGCGCCAGGCCACAAGCCAGGTTGGAAGCCAGAGACCTTGTCACATTGATGTACCACCTTGCCTTTCAGCTTCTCCTAGTCTCCTTCCATCTTTGCCTAAAGGAAAATGACAGCGCTTATTTTAATGTCACATGAGCACACATCCCATTGCCGTGTGCTGTGTCCGTCCTACAAATCGCCACTCGGCAATGAGCCCTCTCTGTCATTGCCCGACACCTAGACAGCTTGCCTGTCCTCTGCAACCTCTTGCAGTTCCTTTTCTCCCCTGTCGTTCCTTCCACTTCTTCCAGGCTCTGCCTGCTGAGGCCACACTAGAACTCAGTGTCTCCGGCAGAAGGACAAGACAAGCTGCCCCAGAAGTGTGTGTCCGTCTTCCTCCTAAGATCTCAGTTACGTCTTTGTGCCGCATTTCCTACAGCTGTCTTGGCAGTGTTGTTGTCACCAGGAAAGGCTGTGACTTGGTCCAAAGATCATCATTCTCTTGACTCTAGATAGCACCCCTTGACGATGACTTAAAACGTGGGCATAGTCAGGCTACAAGAGATTTCGGGAGACCCTGCCATCTTGAAACCCTTTCCAGAAAGTCAGCCGCCTCTTGGGAAATGCTGGCTTTTCTCGTAGCTACCTACCTGCACCACTGGAGGCTGGGGTTTCAGCGGCCACAAAACTATCAGGTTCTGCCCAGCACCTGTTCTCTGTGCTCAACAAGGAGGGGGTCAGTTAGGCTCCCAGCCAGCCCACACTACCGAGCCCATTTTCCCCAGTCACCCTATAGATAAACTGTCCTCCCTGAGAAGCCTGGGTCTGCACTGCAGTGCTCTTTGCAAGAAATGTGGTGTTGCCTGTTCAGTGTTACGGAGTTCCTTTGTTAGAATTGCTACCAAGGACACCACGGAGTGCTGAGAGGGGGACAAGGTGTTTTATTTCTGAAAAGGTAAATTTTAGGAGAAAAAAAAATTGTGTACATGTGTTGGGAACTGTTGAAATGCCAAGTTTTTTCTGTACAAGTGTTTTGTAATTAAAAACTTAGATTTTCGTTGTTTTTTAAGACATTGAATATGCTTGCTTGACATTTGCCTCATTAAAACTTTCTATGTTGAATCTAGCTGGCTTGTTTTTAAAATAACCTTTCATTATGCTTTCAGTGAAAGTTTACGTAGCAGTCAGGCTCCCCTTGAACAAGTTCCATTCAGAGTTGTGTGCCATTGGCTACAGTTTTCACAGCCGTCCTTCTCGGGATTGCCCTTCTGTTTCTGCTGTTCTAGCATCTTGTCCCCCTCTGTACCTTCCCGTCCCCGTCCTTACTTCTTGGTAAGTAAACATTGACCCCTTGGTCTCATGCAGTTCATTGTATCAGGGAGCGCACTACTCATGGGTGATACTGTTTATTTACATAAGCCATGTGATTATCTGGCTGAAAAGTGACCTGCAGAAATAACTAATTTCAAGTGTAAATTATCTTAGGGCACTCGGCTCTGGCTCCTCTAGTCCAGAGGTTCTCAACCTGCCTCATGCCGCTACCCTTTAATACAGTTCCTCATGTGGTGGTGACCCCCGCCCCCAACCATAACATTATGTTTGGTGCTACTTCATAATTGTAATTTTGTTACTGTTCTGAATCGGGCAACCCCTGTGAAAGGGTCCTTCGACCCCCCAAAGGGGTTGCAACCCACAGGTTGAGAACTCACTGCTCTAGTCTCTGCCGATCCAGTAAGGCTGGCCTTTTTTAGGAATCTAAGTTTTGTTCTATATTTTTCACCCATCCTGTGCAGGGATTTCCATTGTGTACACACCCTGGGTAGAATGGTCAGTGGTGAGAGCTAGGCACCATCTAGTTCATCTGATCTCAGGTGAGAGAAGGTTATGTGGTTCATGTGAGCTACTAGGCCTGGGGACTCACTTGGTTTAATTTTACTTGCATTGTGATAGGGGGTGGGGGGCGGGCTTGTAAAGAATTCTACCTCTGTCGTTTTGCCTTAAAAACTTTGTCAACTCTACATTAATCATCAAGTCTTTTTGCTTTTCAAACAGTAATACATTCATTTTACTAATTGCTTATTCAGAATGGGTCTTAACCTGTTTCAGAAATCTATTCTTTTCATGTATGTTATAATAATACAGTGAGTTGTAATTCATTTTAAGATGGCAGTAGTAGTCTTGGTTGCTTTGAAAGTCAGTGACTACAGTCCCTTTGATGAGAGATCTTTTGGCAGCAAAGAGAAATTGTGCTTAAATATTTGTTTTCCAAGTAACCACTGTGTAACGAATCAGAATCCTGTTGGAAGGAAAGCTGCCACCTATTTCCGCATGCCTTCAACATCCTAAGGGCACGGCCATCTAGCTCCCATAGCCGTGTTTTCCAAGTAGCCCGTGTGTAACACTGAGCAAGCGTTGCCTCAGGTCAACCCCAGCTTCCTCTTCAGACGTAACGCATGCCTCAGCTCTCCTACACTGCTGTCAGAGGATAGGACTGGACGGCGGAATTGAGCGTGCTCTGTGGGAGAGGAAGTGCCCGCTAATGAGTGCCAGGAGTGACTGTGGGCCTTCAGGTATGCTTAAGTCTGATGCATTTAACAGACACCCGAAGTAGCAACAACTCCACCAAGAAGAGTCTCTTTCGTGCAAAAACCTTCAGCAGGGAGACGCCTCCAGACTCACAGGGAGGCTCTGGGCTGCACTGGAACAGGGTTCCTTTCTCAAGGTCACCTTGTGGTCTAAAATAGCCACTTGACAATCAGCGATCACTTTGAAATTCCTGGCAGCCTGAAGAAGAAACGAGGGCAGAGTCAGAACGACAGCCTCTGAGCTGGCTCGCCTCACTGCAGGCCCTCCTGGCACTCACACTCGGCTCTTCCACACGCGTCTCACTGGCTAGAGCTCAGTCACACGCCACCGCTTCTCTTAAGGGAGGCTGAGAAATGTCACCTCTGAATGGGCATTCCCCCACCACCCCCAACAGTGTACAGGTTTGAATAAAGAGCAAGGAGAGAATGGACACAGTACGCAGCTCACAGTTCCTCTCCGGCTGCCTGTGTGCCACGCCATGTGTGCACAAAGCTAACTCTGCTATCGCAGGGAACAGTACACAGCCACTTGCCTTTACGGTGGGCTGTTAACCACAAGGTCGGCAGTTTGAGCCCACCAGCTGTTCCTCAGGACCAAGATGAAGCTTTCCGTTTCTGGAACGACGGACAGCCTTGTATACCCACCAAGGCAGTTCTGCCCACCCTGCAGGGTCACCGTGAGTTGACTTCATGACAGTGAGTCGGGGATGTTTTTTCTTTTCCCTTTGCTTCCTGACCCTCTCGAGACTGACTATGTGCTTCATGGGCACTGTTTTGGTTTTTTGTTCATTTGTTTGTTTGTTTTTCTCATTTTGTTCTGTTTTTCCCCAAACACCAGAAAGCTGAAAATTAACTTTAGGCATTTCCTGCTCCCACCTTACTCCTGGACAGCTGGTGGCCAGGCTCGTTGGGTACAAATCAGCATAAACAGGTGGCTAACATTTCCTCTGGTTGTTTGTTCCCTTTCCCTAACTGCGTGGCATCTGCTGGATTCACACAATACCGGGACGATCTTTCCCGAAGGGTAGGGAAACTGAAGTGCTGCGTGGAGGAAAAGCTCAGAGCTACTTCCTGCCCTCTGAAATAACTTCCTGCCTTAGACCTGAGCATTCCAGCCAGGGGCTTTCTCTTTGTTCTATTTGCATCTCGACACATAGCCTGCACTTAGGTTATGAACTTCACCATATCGATGGCAGTAAACTCCAGCTCAGGGGCCAACTCATCAAAGAGATCTGGACCAGGCGTCAGAAAAATCAGGTGAGAATATTCCTGTGCATCTACTCCAGATAAAGCCGTCATGGGAATGTGGGTCTCCAGAAAGACACTTTGGTCAGGGGTAGAATGCAAATTCTCTTCGCCTATAATGAAAGGCCAAAAGCAAAAGGATCTGAGGGGATAGGAGTAGCATTTGGGAAATTCAGAGCAAGACCAGTGCAAGCTTCACGGATAGAAGGATGTTTGTCAGCCACCTCCAACATAGGCTCCATGGACAGATGCCGTAGGTCGACGGTGCTCTCTGCCCTCAGTCTTACACCCTCCATTTAACACTTCAGGACCAGAGTTCTTTCTCATCGGTTCCTGTGGTCTCTTCATTTTACTCAACACAGCCTGTATTGGGGACAACAAAAGTGTCCGACAGTTTCCATCCTCCAGTTTACAACAATTGTTAGTGGAACAGACATCTCCATACACACGAGCCATTCACATAAATGGTTCGATCCACAAGTCTGCGTGTCCCAGGAGTTGATACCCCGTCGCCTTTGGGCCTGGTCCTCCTCACACTGCCCCAGTATTTGTTTCTGAGTAGAACTCTGCTCCACAGGGCTGTCGGTGGCTGGGTTTCTGTGGATTGCCTGGCCTGTGTTCTGTATCACCCTCTATGAGATTTGAACCTGTCCATTCATGAGCATGGGCTTAACCATTTGCACAACCCAGAAATTTCAAAGAGTCTTACGATGGGTAGGTCATTTTTAAAGAGAGAAATAAACAGTGATTGGATTTCGCCGGGCAAAAGAGGTGGTCTGTCTGTAACTGGAAAGGTGGGAGGGCGGGGGCTTGTGAGTTGTAGAGCCAAATCTTGAGGACCCACATCTTAACTTCTCATCTAAGGGGAACCTTGGGATGTAAATGAAATAAAACTCAGAAGTGAACGGTCATCATAGCTTTGTTTTTCTGGTTGAGGGTGAAGGGTAACTGGACAGTAACTTTCAACCAGTGGTTTCTCAGAGTGCACTTCATGGCTGATTGTCAGTGAGTGGGTCAGAAACATTTTCAAAAATTGAAGTGGGAAGACGCAATGCATGCTCATGTATGCGGGATTACAGTGTAAGATGTATTTCTTGTCGTTCAATGGGTTGTTTTACCACCTTTGATGGGAGTGGGCTGCTGCATTTAAGTCTGGCCCAGGCTTCTTGCTACTGGTGAGACTTAAAAGGAGTTGCTTAAGCTACCCTGTGGCTCGATTTTCTCAGCTAAAAGGACATTTGTGGCTTCTGTCCTACAGAGTTTTTTGTGGGTTAGATTATTTGGTTCACACAGAACATTTAGAATAGTAACCATCACAGAATAGACACTCAAATATTAGCTATTATACTCAAGGGAAATGACAACTAGACATTCGTGTGTGGGGTTACCAAAAACACCGGGAAAACCTCCGCTGGGCAGAGCTTGCATAGCACACATTCCCCACCACCCCTGCTAGGCCAGCATCGAGCAACTCAGTCTGAGTTAGTGCACCCAGTGGTGTGGCCAGGGAAGGTTCTCTCTGGTCACAGTGAATTTGTTCGTAAAAGCAGTTTCGCTCCAACCTGGTTTTTTGTGATGACCGATGGAAGAGAACAACCTGGGGCTGTGAAAGTGTGTTTCCTGCTCAGAAAATGCCGGAGAAACAGCTGTGACGTTGAACACAGCTGACAAGGACAGCGCTATGGGAAAAACTCAAGTGTACCAATGGCTTTCTCATTTCAAAAAAGGTGAAATGTCAACAAAATCCATGCCCTTGAGCTCAAAGACCTACAGCGGGCCATTGAAGAGATAGGGAAGTTATCTGGACTATCTTAGAGCCAGGTTCAGCAAATTCTAACGAAAGATTTGGGAATGAGAAAGATTGATACAAAATTTGTGCCCTGGCTTTTGACTGAGGAGCAAAAAAGTGTCGAGTGGAAACATGCCTTGCTTTGAAATAACAGCTCTGAAGTGGCCCAGACTTTTTCCAAGGTCATTACTGGTGATGAGACATGGTGCTATTCTTATGACCCCGAAAGCAAACATCAGTCAAGCCAGTGGAAAATGACCCTGTCCCAAAAAAGCTCATCAAGTGAAATCAAAGATCAAGACTGTGCTTTATTGTTTTGTTTTATTTTTATTTGTTTAAAGATCATTTTATTGGGGCTCTTCCAGCTCTTGTAACAATCCATACATCAGTTGTATCAGCACATTTGTACATATGTTGCCATCATTATTTTCTAAACATTTACTTTCTATTTGAGCCTCCTCTTTTTTCCCTCCCTCTCCCCCCCCCTTTTTTTTTTTTAATGTGAAAGGGATAGTGCATTTGGAGTTCATTCCACCAGGTCAGACTGTTAATCAAGCTTTCTATTTAGAGGTTCTGGAAAGATTGTGCAACAGTGTGCAACTAAAAAGGCCTGATTTGTGGCAGATGGAGGACTGGTTTTTCCACTGCGACACTGCCCCGGCTCATGCAGCCATCTCGGGGTGCGAGGTTTGGGGGGGAACAAATAGCATGCCTTTGCCCCTCTCACCTTACTCACCTGACCTTGCTCCATGTTACCTTTTTTTCTGAGAATGAAGAGGGACATGAAAGAACAGCTGTTTGATGACATTGAAGAGGTGAAGGAAAAAAACGGGTGGTATCCTGTCAGCCATCCAAACATGAGTTTGAAAATGTCTCTAAGAATGGAGTTAAGTGTAATGGGGAGTACTTTGAAGGTGAAAGGTCACTTTTTAAAAAATCATTTTATTGGGGGCTCATACAATTCTTATCACAGTCCATACATACATCCATTGTGTCAAGCACATATGTACATATCATCATTTTCAAAACATTTTCTATTTGAGCCCTTGGTATCAGCTTCTCATGTTTCTCACCCCTCCCCAACCTTCCCTCCCTCATGAACCCTTGATAATTTATAATTTTTTTTTCATGTCTTACACTGACTGATATCTCCCTTTACCCACTTTTCTGTTGTCCATCCCCCTGGGAGGAGGTTATATATAGATCCTTATGATCAGTTCCCCTTTTCTGCCCAAACTTTTCCCTTTTACTCCTGGTATCGCTACTCTCATTATTGGTCCTGAATTCCCTGTGTTTCTAGCTCTTACCTGTACCTGTGTACATGCTCTGATCTAGCCAGATTTGTAAGGTAGAATTGGGATCATGGTGGTGGCGGAGAGGAAGCATTAAATAATTAGAGGAAAGTTGCTACACTGCACCCTGACTGGCTCGTCTTCTCCCCACGACCCTTCTGTAAGGGGATGTCCAGTTGCCTACAGACGGGCTTTGGGCCCCCTCTCCACACTCTCCCTCATTCACACTGTAGCCATTTTTCAGAGAACAGTCCAGTGTCTGCTTTTTTTTTTTTATTTTAACAATTTATTGGGGCTGATACAATTCTTTTCACAGTTCACACATATACATACATCAATTGTATAAAGCACATCTGTACAGTCTTTGCCCTAATCATTTTTTTCTCTTTTCTTCTTTTACATATTATTAGGGACTCAAACAACTCTTACCACAATCCATACATATACATACATCAATTGTATAAAGCACATCCATACATTCCCTGCCCCAATCATTCTCAAAGCATTTGCTCTCCACTTAAGCCCCTTGCATCAGGTCCTCTTTCCCCCCCCTCCCTCCCCATTCCCCCCTCCCTCATATGCCCTTGGTAATTTATACATCTTATTTTGTCATATCTTGCCCTATCCGGAGTCTCCCTTCCCCCCTTCTCTGCTGTCCCTCTCCCAGGGAAGAGGTCACATGTGGATCCTTGTAATCAGTTCCCCCTTTCCAACCCACTCACCCTCCACTCTCCCAGCATCGTCCCTCACACCCTTGTTCCTGAAGGTATCATCCACCCTGGATTCCCTGTACCTCCAACCCTCATATGTACCAGTGTACAGCCTCTGTCCTATCCAGCCCTGCAAGGTAGAATTCGGATCATGGTAGTTGGGGGGAGGAAGCATCCAGGATCTGGGGGAAAGCTGTGTTCTTCATCGATACTACCTCACACCCTAATTAACCCATCTCCTCTCCTAAACCCCTCTATGAGGGGATCTCCATTGGCAGTGTCTGCTTTTTTACAAGGATTGTGTCATCAGATCCCTTGCTTTATAGAGTAGGACAGCTGTGTCCATTTTTACAGGTAAGTAAAGGAAAGCTCAGAGATGTGAAGGACACAGTGCACGTTAAGGACACAGAGCTGGGAAGAGGCAGATAGGCCCGTAGCTCTGACTCCACAGTTCACGGCAGCCACACCATCTCACGGCCAGTTAGTGAGACAGGAGTGCAGAGTAGCAGCAAACTTGTCTCGGGAAACTGGAATTCGGTCTCTTAGGCTGTTGCATCTTGCACCGAGAGCTGCTCGACATCTTGGGGATTCCAGGCCAATAGGCTCCTGTCCTCATAGAGCTTATGTACTGCTGAGAAAGAGCTCAGAAGTCACCTAACAGACTCATCTCAGTCAGTCAGTTCCCAAGACAAGACAAAACGATACAAACCAGATGGAGGGAAGACCTTGAAGAAAGACTCGATCCATTTGAAGGAGCCAGCTGCTGCCGAGTTCACTGACTCCTGGCCCCTCCTATGTGTCAGAGTGCCATTGGATTTTCAGTGGCTGTTTTTGCAGCCTAAGATCCCCCAGGCTTTTCTTCTGGGAGGTTTCTCTGGGTGGCCTTGAACCTCCATCCCTTAGATGACCAAACAAGCAGGTTAACCACTTGTACCGCCCAGGGCCTCCAGCCCTGCAAAGGAATGGCGAGGAGGCCAGGCCAGAGGCCAGAGGGAGGAAAGAGTGGTGGAATTTCTAGCCCTTCCTTGTGGTTTTGAGGTTGCGTGGTAGCCAATAACCAGATCACGTGGAGTTTAAGGTGGTTCTAAATACAACGTGGAGAGCGCTCTCCAGGAGTGAATGACCACATCACTCTAGCTTCTGCTGTGCAGAGAATGAGGCCAGGACGAGAGAGGCATCGGAGACCGATTAAAAGGTTGGCATGGGAGTCCAGGAGACAGCGGCAGTCGAGAGTGGGGGAAGTGGGAAAGAACTGATGGATTCAGGATAGACTTTTGAAGTGTGATGGACTTAAGCTGCTGAGAGATCGACATAGAGAATAAACGGGGAAAAAAAATTTTTTTTAAAAATAAAAATTGAGCAACTGGGTAGAGAATGGAGGTGTCTTTGTCTGAGATGGGGTAGACTGAAGGATAAACTACTGTACAGGAAAAATCCAGGACTCATGAAGCCCAGCCTGTGATCCCCACCCCAAGCCATTTCATCATCAGAAGTTTCTTTTCAGCACTTTGAAGCCTGCGCTTCCGAGCAGTTCTGACGGCAGCTCCGCATTTGCGAGCTTGCGTTGCGTCCTCGGCACATGCGTGTGTGCACACAGAGATCCAGTAACTCCAGCCTTTCATTGAACTATGGCATTAAGGAGTGGACCCCTTTTTAATTCTTACAGCTCCTTGAGGAGACACATGTTTCAAACCTCGCGTCTGCTGGTGTGCAAGATTGCCATAAAGCTGCTGACTGTTCTGGGATATGAAAATCATACCGTGACTTGATGGTTAGAAAATCCTGAGGCAGCGAATGGAAAGCGTGAGCTGCAGTGAGACCAACTGGAAAGACACTTGGCATCGTTCGAGGAGCGGGTGATGTGAGCCGACATCAGCGATGCAGCCAGGTTTATTGTGGAATCCGCAAATGGGTTCCTGCGAGGGGCTTTCTGCTGTCCTCAAGGATAGGCAGTAACTAAAGGCAGCAGGGTCCCCATAGTGGAATGTATCATGATAACCTTTGCTTGTTCGTGGGGGCTGGTGGATTTTGTCTTTCTTTGTTTTTTCCAGTTCACTTATTGAAAGGGGTCCCTGTTTTTAAGGACAGACTCGAGGGGGTCCTTGTGGATTGAGTCATCCCAGCAGCAGTTCTTAACCTGTGGGTCGCAACCCTCGGGGGTCAAACGACCCTTTCACAGGGGTCGCCCGATTCACAGCAGTAGCAAAATGACAGTGATGAAGTGGCAGCGAAAACAATTTTATGTTTGGGGGTCACCACCACATGAGGACCTGTGTGAAAGGGTTGCAGCCTGAGGAAGGTTGAGGACCACAGCTATAGAGAGTAAATATTTAAGGTGGAGTCATTCTTTCAAACAAACACAGTCATGTGACGTTGAGCGAGTTTGTCTCCTCAAGAGGCCCTCCAACTAGCGAATATAGACATAAAAACGAATGACGCTAAAATGGAAAGATTCAACCAAACTCGGTGCCATCAAATTTATACTGTCTCCTAGCAACCCTATAGGACAAGGTCGACTGGTGGCTTTGAACCATCAACCTTGCAGTTAGCAGTTCTGCGTAGCCCACTATGACCACCAGAGTTCTCCTTCCCCTAGCAGCCTATGGACAAGGTAGAACTACCCCTGTACATTTCTTTACAGAAACCGAAAGCTTCATCTTTCTCCCACAGAGCCACTGGTGGGTTCAAACTGCCAACCTTACCATTAGCAGCCCAACCTATAACCTACTACTGCCACCGGGGCCCCTTCTTTAAATACAGTAAGCTAAAACCAAGCCCACTGCCATCCAGTTGTCGTTAATTCATAGCAACCCTGAAGGATAGAGTAGAACTGGCCCTGTGAGTTTCTGAGACTGACCTTATTGGAATGGAAAGCCCTGCCCTCCAACTGGTGCTTTCGAATTGCTGACCTTGCAGGTCTCAACCCAGTGCTTAACCACCGCACCACCAGGGCTCCTTTATCTAGAACAGAGACGAGTAAAAGTATTCTGAAAACATCAGAAGGGGACAGTGGCTGTGCTGAGGAGGGATGGGTGTCGGGGGCTTTACTGAGATCATATTTTGAGCTGAGCCTTTGAGCGCATGTTGTGTGTGCTCAGTAATTGAGTGAGCCTGGGCCACTGTCCCCTCCAGTGCCTCCTTATCTAGTGCTGCTGAGGCACAGAGCCCCCAAAGGGGTGGCTTTCACAAACAAAAACATTTTCCTCGAAGTTTAGGAGGCCAGAAGTCAGAGTCCTGGCTCTGGGGGAGGCTTTCTCCTCCTGTCGGTGTCGGAGAGACGTCTTCTCTCTCTGAGTTCTGCTCCTCCGCATCTCCTGTGGCATCTCTCTGCCCCGCTCACCTGCTGAATCTCCTCTCCCAAAAGTGATGGGCTCTAGACCCAACCCACACAAATCCTGCCTCAGGAACAGAACAGAGAGCCCACCCCCACGTCAAATTATAACCAAAGGTGTGTTGTTAGGCTTCGTCCTGTGGGTTTGTACTCAGATCCACCCTGTGTACACCCGTAGAGTTTAAGAAGTATGTATTCTGGGGAGAATTATAACATATTCAATTCATAACACCACGGTAGTGATTGCAGGGGCAAAAATAGTGTTTTGAAAGCCGGTTGTAAAGACTTTCAATGCCACACTAAGGGGGTTGACTTGTACTTTGCAGGCAAGGGAGAGGCAGTGATGTCTAGACTAAAACTGGACCAGCAGTTTTTTATGTTGTTGATGCCATGAGCCCCTTCGGCCATCTAGTAACCTCCTTAGAAAAATGTTTTGGGAAAAAAGGAAAATGTTAAGTGCATAAAACAAGCTAGAGAGGGTTACAAAGGAAACCAACTCTATCAATAGAGCTGCCAAAACATTTAAATTCCATATAAGAATAATTGGGCTTCTAAAGCATTGAACAACATGATCTAACAACAGCTCTGAAAGCTGCCATCTCTTTTAAAGGTGTGATGATCATAAATAGTTTTTCAGTCTCTGCAGTGGCTACCCTGTGATGTGAAAAACCTGAGGATGTTAGCGAAGAAGTTGCTGGGCCTGCCAACACTCAGGGCTTGTTGAAGTGCTAGACTTCAGTTAGAGGTCTGTGGAAATCAGGATGTCATTTCCCCCCACCGCCATCTGTGGTCTGAGAATAAGACCTCATGGACTGAACGCAGAATGGAGATAAACTGGTGAGAAATAAGTCAGCCCTGGTCATCAGGTTGATTGTAAGGCAGGGTGACCCACATAGGTCAGAGGAAACTCCACAGGGTCCTCCGTGGCTGGTGTTTCAGGCATGGAGTGGCAGGCCTTTCTTCCCAGGCACCTCTGAGTGGGCTTAATGCTCCAGTTAGCAGCCAAGTGCCTTAACTGCTCCACCCAGGGGCTCCCAGAGCAGGTTGAGACTGTTAAAATAGCCCAGTTGTTTGATGAGAGAGGTGTGCAGTGGAGCAGATTGGAGAAACATTTGACTTGGGTTCCCCTCAACCCTCCAGAAGGAGTTTTGGGGACCTTCGGTCTTGCCAGGAAAGGCCACCAGGAAGGCAGCAAGAGCCCACTAGGCTCTTGTGCAAGATGGTTTCACTCATTTATGCAAATGGTATTTATTACCATCTTTGGTAGGCACGAAAGCGCCCTAGTGCTGAAATGGTTAAATGCTCAGCTGCTAATCAAAAGGTTGGCAGTTCAAACCCGCCAGCCACTCCTTGGGAGAAAGATACCAACTGGAGCAGCTCTACTCTGTCCCAAAGGGTCGCCATGAGTCAGAATCCACTCGGGAACAGTTTTAAAGGGCCTTGTTTACCCTGTGGAGTTGGGGAAGCCCTCGCTGAGGAAGTGACAAGCTAAGACTTGAAAACTGAGCAGTAGTCAGGAAAAGAACATTACAGGTTGAGGGCCAGTTGTTGATCCCTAGTCATGGAAGCTGGAGCAGAAAAACAAGGAGTTCAACTGTGCATGGTCTTAAAGACCATCTTAAGGAGCCCGGAAGCATAGTGGGTTGCAAGTTGAACTGCTAACTGCAAGGTCAGCAGTTCAAGGCCACCAGCCACACCTCAGGAGAAAGGAGAGGCTTTCAGCTCCCATGAAGATTTACAGCCTCAGAAACCGGAAGAAACAGTTCTACCCTGTCTGTTCCTTGTGAATCGGAGTCAACTTGACGGCAGTGAGTTTGGTTTGGTTTGAGAGACTTTGGAAACTTGGACTGAGTCAGTAGCCGTGGAGGATGAAGGGAAGAAAAGGAGGGAATAAAGTGATATTGGTGGTAGATTGAACAAGGTAGATTAGACGTGGGCAGGAGGCAGAGGTAGCAACTGCAGATAAAGCTCAGCTTCAAACAGATTGGGTTGTTTTTAGCTGTGATTGGGTCGCCCTGATTCAAGGCAACCCCAGCCCATACACAAAAGGACTGGCCCACTGTGATTGAGAGTCTTCACGGGCTCGGTTTTCAGGTGTCTGTCAGCAGGCCTTTCTTTCTAGTCTGTCTTAGTCTGGAAGCTCTGCTGAAACGGTTCCCCATCAGAGCAACATTCAAGCCTCCATGAACTGACAGGTGCTTGGGGTGTGTTGGCTGTGAACACAAACTCCTGCGCAGAACATTCTACCCTTGAACATCAGTGCCCTGACCTCCCCTCTGATTCCTGCCCACCAGAGGCTTTCAGCTGCCTCTCACAGACCCATTAAAGCTGGAAGTCTGGATGGAGAAGGGAGTGTCTATTTAAGAGGTTATCCGTGTAGGTATCAAGTAAGCATGTTGTAGTCGCAATTCAGAAGCCCAGATAGGTCTCCACTGGGAATGGCACTCAGTAAAGATGCCGCAGAGGCCTTTTGTTAGCCCTTCCCACCTATCCTGACCGGCTCCAAACTTTCCTGGAACTAAATAACTAACCCCACCCACTCCTGCTGCCCCAACTACACAGTTCCCTGTTTCTTCCTTGTCCCATAACTCACCCTTTCTATTGTGTTGTCCTGTCCTTGCTGCCAGAACAATCTCTGGGCCCAGATGCAACCTTACACCCAAAGCTGAATGAGCATTTAACGTCAGTTGCTGTGCAGGCTTTCTCAGAGGGAGCTTTGCATCTACAAAGACACCTCACATCCCAGAGGCTTGCAGTGAACTAATATCTGTCGGAGCCAATTTTACATCAGTTATGATGGGATATTTACTTGAGTGCTTCCAAACTGAATGGAGACCTAACAGGACAGCTCACGTAAATTTCTGCAACCAGCCCTGTTAAGGACATCGAGAAAGGGGACCTTAATTATAGGAAATTGTGCATTGTGATCCTGCCAAGAAGGGGTTTGTTTCCCTGTCGCCCGAAGACCTGCCCCTAGCTTAAATGGGGTCAAGATTAATCACGGCTTGATCTTATCCATAAGCCAAAGAAGCTTTCTCTTTTAAAGATCATGCCCATTAGCTCAGTGAAGACATTCCTGCAGGATATTCCGTGAGCGCCAGCCATTTAATGAGGGACAAGTGCTGTTGTGGAAAGCGGTACCCTTCAGCATCTGATCTGAAAACTAGGACCGCTAGCACTGCGAAACGGCCCCCCTTCAGTCCACCAGAGAGAGGAGTCGCGCCGTGTTTGATGCTCTGCTGCTGCGGGCAAGCCTTACATCTTTTGAGAAAGAGGAAAGGGTTTGTTTGGCTGGGTGGGGTTTTTTAATTAGGTTCTTGCATGTGGGCAGCAGGCCACAGTAGCTTCCAGAGGCAGTGAAATTGAGCAGCCTCAAGGAGCAAAGCAGTGGAAAGAGAGAGATGGCGTTTCCCCCAAAGCCTCTGGAGGTGCCTAATGCACTAGCCTGCGGTGGGGGCAGGTGCCCTGGTAGTGCAGTGCTTACAAGGTGAGCCGCTAACTGCTAGGTCAGCAGTTTGAAATCACCAGCCTGGTCTGGAGAGCAAGATGAGTTGTCTACTCCTGTAAAGAGCTGCTATCTGGGGATTCTCTGGGGCGGTTCTACCCTGTCCTACCTACCCGGTCGTTGTGAGTCCACATCCACTTGGTGCCAGTGAGTTTGGTTTGGTTTTGGGTTTGGGGCTCAGTGAGTTTGGTTTGATCTGGCACTGGGGCTCATCTCTGCCTCAATGGCTTTTCCTGGCCCCCAAATACCATCATCCTGAAAGAAAAAGTGTCACCCTGTCCCTTGTCTTCCAACCCCCAGATATACTCAAAGTGGCGACCGCGCCTAGCCTCCTGGGATGCATGGTGAGGAGTGCAGGATGCAGGCCTGACCCTCCTTACCCCTCTCGGACTCACTCCCAGGCGGGGCGGACCCAGCCCTGCAGACAGGATGCTGCCTCAGGTCCTCCAGATGCCATGCCCACCCGCTTACTGCTTTGCTTCCTCTTGCAGCCCCCAGAGTCAGGTGGCAGAGACTATGGTCCCCAGGGCCAAACAAAGGGTGCCCTGGGGTCTGCCTTGCTGGACTGACTGGAAGCAGGGGGAGCGCCCTGCTCCCTGCAAACTCCCGTGCCTGCACAAGCCCCTCCGCAGCACACCACAAGCCAGTTCATTGTGTTCTTAGATATAAATATTGACTCCAGGTAGTGTTAACATTCCGTTCAAAAGAATGTACCCGGTTTCTCCCACACCATATGAGACTGATGTGTTGTTTGGCCGACAGGAGGAGAGATGGCTTGCTTCTGCGGCGGCGGAAATGTGGACATTTAAATGCATGCCAGCCTCACCACGAGTCCAGGCAGAGGACGCTGAATAACCACTTGCCCAGGCCCTGGCAGCCTCCAGCCCTCCTCTCCACCCCCACCCCCCCCCAAAACACACACACAAACACACTTTGCAGACTGCTGTCGCATTTCTAATCACTGGTAATTTAGGAAGCTGCTTTCAGGGGTGGGGATGGGGGGTGGGGGGAGGATTGGATTGGAGCTGGTTTCTCAGGGCCTAGAAATGCGGTTTGGGGGTGGAGGGGGGCCTGGAGGGCCAGGGCCAAGCACTGGGAGGTCCTGCCCCAGCTTTCCTTCTTGCCCTCCACGTGGGAGGGCAGGGCAGACAGAGGCTTCCGACCAAATCAGACCAGAGGTGGTCCCTGCAAGCATTCCACCCAGCTGACCAAGCCCCAGAACTCAGATGTGCCGGCTGCCCGGGCGGAAGCAGATTCCCCACATTCCGCAAGGGCTCTCGAGGGGGAACTAGAAAGAACGAGAAAGTGGAATTCTTGATGTTTGTGCGTGCCCGCGGGCATGCCAGCACCTCTCGCACAGACTGGTCCCTGGCCAGGTTTCCGAACAGTGGGAGAGCCCACTTCAGATGTATGGGGCCAGCGGCCTGCACCCCAGCGCTGCCAGGAGAGCCAGCGCCCTCTACTGCCCCGGCCAGGGAGCGGCGCCGCGGGGAGCCAGCGTCCCCAGAGCCGGGTGGGGGGGCGGCTGGGGGCTCCGTTGCAGCGCGGGCGTGGAGGGGGGCTCGGCGCCCTTGGCGCTCCAGACAGTCTGCGAGGCGCTGGATTCCCTCCATCCGGCTGGCTCTCCTTGTGTTGCGTGGTGGTGAGCCCGCCAGAAAGCAGGAGGATTCCCATAACACCCCCACCCCCAGCCCCCTTAGCCTCGCCGGGTCCGTGCGTCCCCGGGAAGGTGCGCGCCGGCGGCCACACCCTGGTCCCGGAACGCAGCTGCAGGAGGCCCGGCTGGCTCCGTGGTTTCCTGCTTCCAGGAGAGGGGGAGCGATCGGGACTCCCACCCCGGCACGCTGTCATCTCCGAGGGGCCTCGAGGGCTGGCACGCTCGCCAGAGGTTGGCTCAGTTGGCGAACTCTGAGCGCGCCGCGCCCCCGCGGCCCTGTCGCTTGCCAAGACGGCGGCGCGGCAGCGGGTCTCGGCCGGGGCCGCGAGGGCCCAGGCAGGGGAGGGGAGGGGAGAAAGGGGGGTGAAACTATTCGCGCGGGAAGTGGACCGAACTGTGGGACCACCGGGCCGTTTTGCAAAAAGAAAGGGGAAAGGCGAGGAAACAAACAGATTTTGTTATTTTGGAAGAGTTTTCTTTTGGGGGTGGGGGTGGTGCCAATCTGCTCCCCTCTGGGCGACTACCACCCTAAACCGGCCCCCAGGAGCCCCTAACAACAATGCCCTTCTCTCCGGGGAGCCTTTTCCGGACAAGGTCAGCACAGCTGGAGCCAGAAGCAGAAGATCTTTATCTAGGTGGGAAATAGGAAAGTCGTTTGGCTGATACAAGGAAATACAATAAATAGCATCTAAATTCCTGGCTGCGTGCCCCGCCCCCTGGGGCCCCGCCCCGCCCCTCCCAGAGAAAGTGCGCTGGGGCAGGAAGACGCGTGCTGTCCCAGCACGTTTAAAATTAGCACCCCCCACCACGTCCAGCCCAGCCCCCTCTTACCTTCCAGAAAGACTTCATTACTGGATTCTCAGCCCGGAGCCTGCTTCCCCCTGCGCTGGGCTTTGCTTTTCTGGAAGCGTTCAGGCTGCTCTTGTGAGATGTATTTTACTCCTGGGCCAGCTCCTGCTCAGCTCGTTTCAATCTGGGCACGTCTGGAGCTCCCATAGAAAGTCCATTTTATTTAATGGGGTGTTAACTCTGTTTATTCTCTGGGACTTGTGCAGTAATTTTACACTCTGCAAAACGAGCAACGTGAACCTGGAGTGGTGTACCTCTTTCTCTGTCCCCACTCCAATGGACATCAGGCCCCAGGCACATCTGGTGCCGACACCCGGCCACTGCAGCCGCTTCCTGAGCCAGGGAAGGACTGCTGGTTGGGCAGAAAAACCTGGGTCCAGGCTCACTTCGGGGACGTATTCGATTTGGGGTGGGCCCAGGCAAGTTTCCTCATTGCTTAGAAACTCATTCGTCTCATTTCTTCAATGGGGATGTCGTTAAGTGGGTTACAGGCTCTAAACCACCCCCAGCCCCTGTGGGAATAAGAGGAGGCTTTTGATTTCCAGCCTGGGAAACCCACAGGGGCAGTTCTATTCGGTCCTGCAGGGTCGCTGTGAGTCAGATTCGACTTGATGGCCGTGAGTTTGACTTTTTAGAGCGAGTACACTGAGCAAAGCTGTTGACCTGCTGTAAACGCAGAGTGGAAAGATCTGTAACTCGAATCTACAAAGACACTCCCACCACCACACGCAGGCACACATCACCATCACGTTCTACCCAGCTGAGGCTTTTGCAAAGTCCTGGGTCAAGCAGATGGTTAAGTGCTCACCTGCTGTCTCAGGTAGGTGGTTCAAACCCACCCAGGAAGAGCCTTGATAAAAAGACCTGGCAATCTGCTCCCAGAAGGTCACAGCCATGAAGACCCAAGAAGGGGGCTCTGCTCAGCACAGGTGGGGTCACCAGGAGCTGGAATCAACTCAAAGACATCTTGTTTGGTGGTGGACCACCTGTCGAGGGCCCCACGCCTCCACAAAACCCGGAGGGATTTGCGAAGTTCACCAAGTCTTCCCCGGGGTTGTGGGGATGTTCCTGCTCCAGGACTCCCTCTGCTTTGCCTCTCCCTTCTCCCCACGGATTGAGCCACCACAGGGCCTGCTCTGAAACAGGGCTGAACAAATGACTAGCTGGCTTCGAGCTGAGCCTGAGTCTGTGTCAATAAACCACAAAGTTCTCAGTGAGCTGCGCTTGCAGTTCTTCCCGCCAGATCTAAAACCTGGCCTCTTAGGACCCTTCCAAAAAAAAAAAAAAAAAAAAAGCCCCACCACCTGGACCTCGCGTTCTTTCCCCCTGGGTGCGCAGACTAATGATGACTCTTCCAGCATGCCCGGCCCTTCTCTGTTTGCCATCCCACAGAAACCTCACAGCGAAAATGCCTGCTCTTTAAAAACCCCACACCCCTGCTATCCTGTTCCATTAAGAATGCTGCCCACTCAGGGAGCCAATGGTCATTCTAATCACCTCTGCCTCCTTGACCTCCCCACCCCACAACCCCATCTTACAACTCCCCCTCCAGGCAGTCCCAGGGCGGGCTTTTGGGAAAGTCCTGAGGCCCATCCATAGGCCCATTGGGTTTTTCTTCTCCTCCCACGCCAATACCTGGGTAGTGCAAGCAGTTCCTGCACTTGGGGGAAGCAGGAAGGTGGGTGGTTCGAGTCTGCACAGAAGCACCTCTGAAGAAAGGCCTGGAGATCTATGTCCCATCAAAACACCAGTTACAGAAAGCCTGGTGGAGGGAGCACCGTTCTACCCAGACCCACGCATGCCGGAGTCCACCTCATAGCCGCTGGTGCTAACCCAAGCTGCTTAATGGGGCTCAGTCAGTACCTCCCCTTTGTCCCTTCTGCAGCTCCCAGGCTGTCCCTGGCGGTAGGATCATAAGCATTAGCTTAGATAATGTTTCGAAAATGACGATGGCAACATCTGTACAAGTTTGCTTGATGTAATTGATATATGGATTGCTATGATATCTGTTAGAGCCCCCAATAAAATGATTTAAATTAAAAAATAATTCAAAAGTTATCTTTCTACAACGCAGCCTGATCTTGCGGGCTCAGTCATTTAAATGAGATCATCGTTGTTTTGGTTTTTTGTTTAATCTCGTTTAAGCCTTGTGGTCATTCTGTCTGATGCACATTATCCCCGTGTGATAAATGGAACGAAGACAGGTTCAAGGCCCAGACCACAGAGCAGTCACACCTTGCAGTGCCTGGATTTGAACCCCGGTCTCTGTGGTAAACCCATGTTCAAAGTATAGAAGGTGGCTGAGAAAGCTCTCTTCTCCTGCAGAGAGTTACAGTCTGGGAAAACCCACCGGGCTAGTTCCACCCTGTCCTTTAGGACTCGCTGGCCCGGAGTCTGCTCGTTTCGGAGCTCAGTGATTGGCAAAGAGCTCATGGGCCAAGCTTATTTTTCTGTCATCAGGAGGAGACGCTCCTGGGTTTCTGAGGAGCTCCCGGGCTCATCTCTCCCTTGGAGTGGCTGACTACCGCCTGTACGGCTAGCAGCCCAATGCTTAACCCACGGTGCCACCAGGACTTCTACTCAAGGAGCCCTCTTTCCGTAAGCCCCTTCCAGTGTGGCCCAGCATCTCTCCCAAATGTGTCTCCTGCCCCCCCCACATCACCCCCACCCCCACCATGCCTGAAACCTCATCAGACTGCGCGATGTCCCCCAAGCCCTCCCAGTCCTGTTGGTGATGCTTTTCACGATCAATAGACACGTGGGTCTGAATGCTTCATTTCATCTGCTTTGCAAAGGTCAGGCGGTCTCAGAAGAATTGTGTGTGTCGCCTCTTTTCTCGCTGTCTTCCACGGCCACCTGCCCTCACATGCTGCTCTCAACAAGGGTCACCAGAGACCTCTCCTCGCAGATTCCCAAGCACTGCCTTGTCCGCAGCCTCCCAAGCTCTCAGTGGCACCGGGCCTTTTCTCCTTCTGCCTCTTTCTTCATCTCCCTCCTCCTCCTCTCCTAGCACATAAAACAAATTTCATTGTAAAAGATATATATAAGAAAAAATGACAATAAATATAGCTTTTTATTGGGGGCTCATACAGCTCTTATTACAAACCAAACATACCTCCATTGTGTCAAGCCCATTTGTACATTTGTTGCCATCATTATTTAAAAATAACCATTTTTAAGTGGACAATACAGGAGCCCTGGTGACCTAGTGGTTACAAATTGGACTGCTAACGGGAAGATCAGCAGTTCGAAACCCCCAGCCACTCTGAGGGAGGCAAAACAAGGCTTTCCTGGTGGTGCCCGGATATCGAAAGAGATAGTGTGTGGGGTCTTAAAGGCTTGAAGGTGAACAAGCGGCCATCTAGCTCAGAAACAATAAAGCCCACATGGAAGAAGCACACCAGCCTGTGCGATCATGAGGTGCCAAAGGGACCAGGTATAAGGCATCATGCAAAAATAAAAAAAGAAGGAATCTGTGTGTGTGTGTGTATGCCATAGTGAATGAAGGGGGAAGTGCAGAGTGGAGACCCAAGGTCCATTTGTCAGCCACTGGAGATCCCCTCATAGAGGGGTTTAGGAGAGGAGATGGGTCAGTCAGGGTGCGATGTAGTACCGATGAAGAACACAGCTTTCCCCCAGATCCTGGATGCTTCCTCCCCGCAACTACCATGATCCGAATTCTACCTTGCAGGGCTGGATAGGGCAGAGGTTGTACACTGGTGCATATGGGAGCTGGAGGCACAGGGAATCCAGGGTGGACGATACCTTCAGGACCAAGGGTGTGAGGGGTGATGCTGGGAGAGTGGAGGGTGAGTGGGTTGGGAAGGGGGAACCGATTACAAGGATCCACATGTGACCTCCTCCCTGGGAGAGGGACGGCAGAGAAAGGGGGAAAGGGAGACTCCGGATAGGGCAAGATATGACAAAATAACAATCTATAAATTATCAATGGCTCATGAGGGAGGGGGAAGCGGGGAGGGAGGGGAAAAAAAAGAGGACCTGATGCAAAGGGCTTAAGTGGAGAGCAAATGCTTTGAAAATGATGAGGGCAAAGAATGTACAGATGTGCTTTATACAATTGATGTATGTATATGTGTGGATTGTGATAAGAGTTATATGAGCCCCTAATAAAATGTAAAAAATTAAAAAAACACACGAGGCTTTCGACTCCTATGAAGAGTGACAGTCTGGGAAACCCACAGGGGCATGCCTTCCCTGTCCTGTAGGGTGGCTATGAGTCAGCATCAACTCGACGGCAGTGGGGGAGGGAAGTGGACATTTCAGTAACATTCATGTTACTCATCATGTTGGCCTACCGTCCTCAATCTCCACTTCCCATAGGTTTCGCCACCCACACAGCAATTCACATGACTTCCTAAGCAGTTGCTCCCCTGTCCTCCTGCCCTGGTGCCTGGTGAGCACTAGCAAGCTTTTGTCTCTGCCTTTGCCTCTTTCTGCAAATTTCACACAGGTGGGGGCAGCCAATGCCTGCTCTTTTGTATCTTTTTTCATGGGGCGCAATGCTTCCAAGGTCCGTCCATCAACCTCCTTCCTTGTCTAGGGGCCTTGACTCGTCAAGGAAACAGGGTCAGTTATCAGATATGTAGAATGTCGCACGACTTGAACTTGACTGTTTCCTTCCTTGATGTGTCATTTAACTTGATACGCTGCCCCTTCTGTCTTGAGAACAATACAAGTTGGCTCTAAGAACGAAACAGGCTCAACTTCTTTTATGACACTTGTTTATGTAGACGCGTCATCTGGCATCACATCAGGAGACACCTGGTGCTGTATCATCCCCTCTTAGTCATGTTGAGATTGCTTAAAGTTTCTGTGTTAGTCCAAGTGGACTAGAGAAACAAATCCAGGGAGACTCATATATGTATAAGAAAGAACTTTTTTTTCCCCTCCCCAAGAAAGAACTTTATATAAAAGAGTAATTGTATATTAAGAAAAGATCACAGCCCAGTCCAGGTCAAGTCCATAAGTCCAATATTAGCCTATATGTCCAATACCAGTCTGTAAATTCCTCCTCAGCCTCACGCAACACATGCAATGACGCAGAATGCAGGAAGATCACAGGCCAGTGGGTGGACAGTCTTGTGGATCCAGTGGTGGTGGAAGCATCTCAGCCAGAGTGTATCTGGCTTCCAGTGAGCTATTTATCTCCTTAGCACCTCCAAATGAGGTCATCAAGCTGCGACCTGACAGGCTAGACTCCACTCCTTCGGAAGTTGACAGATGATGTAACGGCCAGTTTCCCATCACCACTTCCACTAATGTTTCCTTTATTGGTGACTTTTGCCGGAGTGGATTCTTTCCCCGGGGCGTGGGATCACAGAATTCTTCTCGTCAGATCACACCTTGATTGTTATTTATTTATATTTTTGCCCAAGTACGTTGTTTCTGGCTGCCTCTCAGTCGGCTGCGGATTCCTGGGAACCTCTGTGCGACATGAGGGGACCATTGTGGTCCATAAGCTTTGCACAGACTGATTTTTCAGAAGTAGGTCACCAGGCCTTTCTTCCTAGTCTCTTTTGGTCTGGACGCTCCACGGCAGCCTGTTCAACCTCATAGCAACCCACAGACCTCCACGGACAGATGGGGTGGGGTGTGTGTGGCTGCATTTGAGGTGCATTAGCTAAGACCCTAAGCAAGGTCTCCCTCGTGGGAGGCTGGTGTTCTATCACCGAATCACCACGGTGCTCATATTCCCATAAAGAAAGCTGCCTTCTTCACCCGGCGACGTGGTTTGTACAGAAAGGCAGAACGGCAAGTGTCCTTTCCATGGGCAAGGGTTAGGGGAAGGTGTTGGTGCCTCGTTGTCTCCGGCGGGGACCAAGACACCATGCTGTGTGGCTGGCGTCCCTTTCCTTTCTTAAAACACATCTCGTGGTTTTACGCACCCAGTGTGTTTGATTTCACCGCCGTCATGATTCCTCGTATGATGCCATTGTTCCGTTGTTGGCCAGTGGTGGTCTCTCCATTCCTCTTTTGGCTTCTGGGCACCACGGGCTCCTGTTGTCCTAACGTCCCTGTGGACCTTCCTCCTAGCCTCCCCTCCTACTGGCCCCACAAGGGCCTACTTCAGGATCTGGTCTCACTGGCGCTCTCTTCTCTCCGCATTCCGTTCCTGATGGCTCCTCAGTTCCCCAACTCCTAAGTACCATCCTCAGCGCTCAGCCCTTGATGTAAGTATGGGAGTGCCTCTTTGCCACCTCTCCAGAGTCCAGGGGTGGGATTCTCACATTCCATCCAGGGGACCCGAGTTCAAATCCCGGCTGATGTAGCTCACGCGCAGCACCACCTGTCTGCGGTGGAGGCTTTCAAGTTGCTGTGGTCCCGAACAGACTTCGGCGGAGCTTCCAGACCAAGTCAGACTAGGGGGAAAGGCCTAGCAATCTACTTCCCCAAATCAGCCAACAGAAACACCATGGCTCACCATGGTCTTAGCCACAACGGACCTCGTGCCAGGGGGCATCCTGAGTCCAGGCCAACGTGGTAGCCGCTAACAACAACATTTGGCGGCGCTCTTGGATGATACTTAGGTCTGTCTGGTTTTAGAAGCCTAGTGAGTGATGCTCAATGTATACCCCAAAGTGCTCCTTCCTCAGTCTCCCCTCTGAGTCACAGCAGTGCTCTGGGGTTGGGGGGGAGGGCGCAGAAGGATCTCTTAGTGTTTCTGAGGTGGTCAGCTCTCCTCCCTCAGAGCTGCTGCTGGCTTTGAGTTTGAGCCGCTGCCCTTGGATTAGCCGTCCAGCGCTCCACCAGCTGTGCCATCAGGGCCCCTTCCCAAACCCAAGGATCCCCTCATCCCGTCAGACCTCCCAGCGGGATGATAATTCCCAAGTTCATCACCAAGAGAGGCTGCCTTGCCGACCCAGAATGGTCCTCTTTGAGCATCTGCCCCTCCTCAGACCTCCTAGGGTCCTTGACCTGTACATGACAGGCCAGGAGGCTGAAACCCAAAGAGAAGAAGTTAGTAGCTGGGCAAGACCCGTGAGTCACAGACTCGACTCCCACCATGGCCCAAATCAGGATCATGGTAAATACGAGTACCTCACTGACTCTCAAACGCCAATGGTGTGCAGCCCCAAGAGTCTCCTTAAAACAGATATCGATTCAACCACCCTGGGACACAGCCAAGAGTCTGTCTGTCTTTCTAATCTGCTCCCAAGGAGCCTTGGGGTGTTGTGAGTTAAGGGCTAGACTGCTAAGCACCAGGTTGGTGGTTCAAACTCACCAGCTGCTCCTCAGAAGAAAGAGGAGGCTGCCTGCTTCCATCCAGATGTACAGTCTTAGGAACCCCAAGGGGCAGTTCTACTCTGTCCTCGAGAGCCACTGTGAGTCAAAATCAACCCAATGGGTGGTTTGGTTTGGGTTTAACACGGCCCCAGGCGATACGGCCCCTGGTCTACAGACCACGTGCACTCTGTGTGCAGTGGTACCGGCAGCCCTGCCAAAGACTGGGCTCCCAAGCTAGGACTTCCATGTGAGTCTTTGGAGTCAAAAAACCCACTGGCAGCAAGTCAGTTCTGACTCGTGGGGCACCGTGCGTTACAGAACCCCACTGTTCCATAGGGTTCCCTGGGCTGTGGAACCAAGTTGCCTGGCCTTTCTTCCTCATGCCATTAGGTGAGCTCTACCCTCCAGCCTTTAGGTTAGGAGCCAAGCACACGCTGTGGGGGCCACCCATGTACATCCTAGACTAACCCAGGACTAAGGTGAACCTTCCTTTTGAGGGGCCCCTGGGCACTGGAGAAGGTCGGAAATGGAAAGGCTTGTTCAAGAGAAGCTGAGGACTGCCCTGGGACCTTGGGGTCCTCAGCTGGGGAGCTTTGGAGCAGAGATGGACGCCTGCAGAGAGCTAGAGTGCTGGAAGCACAGGGGGCCCAGGGAGTGGGCGTCTAGCCCAGTGCTGAGGAAAGGAAGCTGGGCTCCACCTGCAGCTCCCAGGGTGGCTAATGACCCCGCATTCTTCACTGCTTCCCAGGAGAGAGAGGTGCCTAGCTGGAGCTGCAGCCTGGGAGGCCTAATTTTTGGGCTCCTCCCTGCGCAGCTGAGCTGGCTCAGCGCCTGCTTCTGTCTGCTTGGAGTAGCCGGACCTTTTGCAAGGACTCCTCTGCGTACGCACGGGTGTGCCTTCTGGTCTCTCAAGGGTAATTGCCCGAGAGACACAGGTGCTCCCCACTGGGGCCGGAGTCTGGGGGGGACAGGGCATAATAGGATAGCAGGACGGGTCTGTAAACAATAGGGAGCTGTGTAAATGCCAGGAGTCACCTGGGTGAGCGCAGGGCCTGCAGCGCTCAAGGGGTGTCAGAAGGGCGAGGGCGGAAGTGTCTCCGCTGGAGAAACCAAGGGGGCCTGGGGAACTGGCAGCAGAGAGCTGGATGGGCGCTGCAGACGAACTGAGGTGGGCAGTGGGGGGCTGGGGTGTGTCAGGAAGAGCAGCGAGCTTGCTCATAGGGAATTCACGTTAAACACGTCCCTGCCACTCACCAGCCTTGCCTTTGGGGGGAGTTACTGCAATTCTCAGGACGCCCCTTTCTCCCACGCAGTGGGCAGGGGCAGACTCTCCAGGAAGCAAGGTCTGCCGAGCTTCCTGCGCTTCCTTAGGAATCTGTAGTGAACAGTTTCCCATGTTTGCACCACATCTTATTTGTTTTTTAAGTCAGCGCAAGGAAGCATGCTTACTTTGCCCACAGGGTGCTAGGTACCAGTGACTGCAAACTTGCAAAGAAACTTTGATCCCGAGGGGCAGGGAGAGCCAGGTGCCTGCCAGACCTGGAAGTGGTGGATTTTAGAGGTCGTGGCAACATGTGAAATTGTTCACTCCAGATGAGCAGGTCAGCAGGTAAGGTCAGGTTTACCTTGTCTATTGGGTAATGCGTCCTTGCTCGTGGAGCAAGGAAGCAGGCCTGAGAGCCTGTGGGGCTGTGGGGCTCAGGGCGATTCCCACAGGCCATGCAAGGTGGCTTTCTAAGGCCCGAGGCCGTTCAGGGCAGACTGAGCCCAGCCGCGGTAAGAGCCCCTGCCTGTCCTGAGCCTGGACCAAACTTGGCCGAACACCTTCTTCTCTGGGAGCCTTGACTTGCTCACAGACACAGAGCCCAAAGAGCCTCCAGCCCTGGGCCTGCGCTTCAGCTGGCTGCAGGTTCCGGTTTCGAGGTCCAAGCTGGATAGCCAGAACTTTGGCTGTGGGAAGCATGTCTGCCAGGGCGGGACCTGGAAGCTGTGTCAGGAGAACCTCTAATCAACTCTCTAACATGAGAACAAACTTTTCTTTTTTAAAAAGTATTATTTTGTTGGGGGCTCTTACAGCTCTTAGCACCACCCATCCGTCCGTCCATCGATTGTCAAGCACATTTGTACACGTTGCCTTTTCAAAACATTTTCTACTTGAGTCCTTGGTATCAGCTCCTATCCTCCCTCCTTCATGGAACCCTTGATAATTTAGTAATTTTTTTTTTACCATGTCTTCTACCAACCGCTGTCTCCCTTCATCCACTTTTCTGTTGTTCATCCCCCTGGGAAGGGGTTATACATAGATCATTGTGATCAGTTCCCCCTATCAATCCCCACCTTCCCCTTATCCTCCTGGTATCGCTACTCTCATGATTGGTGCTGAGAGGACTATCTGTCCTGGATGCTCTTATCTATAAAGAGCAAATTTTTCTTTACACCTGGGAACCCTTTAGTACCCCCAATTGGATTTCATCTCAGATTAAAAAGACTGCTTTTCTAGCACGTTCATGTCCCAACTCTTGCAAAGAGCAGATGATCTTAAAGGAGTCTTCATTGTGCACCTGGAAACCAAATGTCACCGGCCACCCCGTATTATATCTTGCAGCCCTGCCTGCAAATCCGGTACCTCATCCTGGCCACTATCTCAGGCGTCATCTCAGGAAGTGCTGGAGAAAGTTCAAGGCCTGAGAATGTCCCAGGGACTTGTGTTTGGGCCACCGTGTCTGTAATGGGCCACTGGGCAGGCCCTCTCTTGCCCCGCCAGCTCCCTCTGGGCTGGTGGTTGATTGGCGATGAAGCCCGGGATGCGCCTCTTGAGCCAGCGCCAGGCTGGCAGCACGTCCTCCCAGCCCGGCAATTGTGTTTATTGTCTCTGCACTCCCATCCCGGCTCCGTGTGTACGCCTGCCCTCTTGACTCCATGTTCTTGCTATTCATTACCGCCACTCAGCCACTTCGCCTTTGTCGCCGAGCACCTAGAACACAATTTATTCTTCAGAGTGGGGGGTCCCCCGCCCCGGGAAGGGAGCAAGGATTCAGAAGTCGCTGCTGGAAGCTGAAGCTCAGCCTCTGCTGCAGCCCCAGCCCACGTTCTGCTCTGCACACCTGCACAACGATGTCACCTGCTCAGGGCTGGCAGTGGTGTTCCTCCCTCGGGGTCTGGAAGAAGCAATCCTGGATGCATTCCAGACGAAAGTGTTCTAGAATTTTCTTCAGGGGATCCTCTTCCAAATACCCCCATGGGCATGTTTTGAGGGCCCACTTAATCCCCGTAGGGATAAGGTGGAGAGCAAACACCTTTTACTGCAGGATGCAGGAGAGGCAGCCCTGAGAGAAGCCCCTTCCAACTCCCTCTCCCCTCTCCCTCAGAACCCCCAGACAGCTCTCTCCCAGGCACCTTCTTCCTCCAAGCCTGGACCTGCAGGTGGGGACTGTTTTAGGCTGGTTCTCCAAGGCCAATGAAATTCACGTGCAAATGGATTATTAGGATGCTGGCCTGTAAGGGGGCAGGGGAGCCATTGAGGAATAGGCTTGAGGGCCAGAGAGGTCAGGTCCACTGGAAAGACCAGAGTGTGTCCCAGCACCAGCACATGTTCAGGAGGCACATCCCAACAGAGGGATTTTGGAGAAATATTTCGCTTTTAGAAATTACGGCTCAGAAAACAACTCAGCATCAGTCACTGTGGGATGAGGGACTAGGGTTTTGGGACTCTTAGAACTCCAGCCTGGCTTATAACTGATGCATAAAAGCTCTTTCTCCGAAAGAGAACCAAATAGATCCCAGGTGGCTTAGTGGACTAAATGCGGGGCTGCTAACCACTAGGTTAGCGGTTCAAACCCACCAGCTACGGAAGGAGGAGCTGAGGTTGTCAGATTCCATAAAGGTTTGACATCTCAGAAACCGTAAGGGTCAGTTCTTGCCTACCCTACAGTGTCACCATGGGCTGGAATTGATTGGATGGCAGTGGCTTCATGAGAAAGGAATCGGGCAGTTTCCGGAGCAAGAAAGGTCACACAGAGGTGACTTTGGCCAGGCTTTCAAGGAGTTGGGGGGACACCTCAGAGCAGTCTGTCAGGAACAAGAGGGCTAGGTGTTCCCTCCTCACTCCCAGCACCTGTTCACTTTGTGCCCAGGGAGCAAGGGCAGCGGGGCCTGGCAGAGGCAGGTGCCCACTCTTGGCAGTGAGGGCCCTCTCCGGGCACAGGCAGAGGCAATTTTGTAGCCTGTCCGAATGTACCCCCTAGTGAATACCAGATGCTGTCCAGGTTGGGAGGGGTGAGGGCAGAGAGTTAAGGGGTGGGGCAGATGGGGGACTCGAGCTCAGCCCCTAACTGAAAAGTCAGTGGTTGGAACCCCAGCCACACAGTGGTCCCCTTCTATGGAGAGGATAGCCTGGGAAACCCCCAGAGCAGACCATGGGGTCTGAGTCAATTCAACAGCACTGGGTTCGGTTTTCTTTCGCATTTGGGTGGCCCACCCCTACTGCCCTTTGGAGCTTCCCTCTAAGGAAAAGCCTTCCTAAAAAGGCTTTGCACTTGGCCTCAGGCCCCCCCTCACCCCTCCCTCCAATTCCAAAGCTATTTTGCTGTGCTCCAATCACAATAAGCCCATTATGCTACTTCCTGACTAATCAGTACCGTGTGACCAGGAGGGGACAGGGGCAGGTCCAAGGAATGAGGACTAATCTTCCATCAAGAATTCAGGGTGAGTCACCGGGCTCAGGTGTTGCTGCCTGCCCCCACCTCCTACCCAACACCTCCCTTGTCTAGAGCTCAGAATGCTATGCCGAAGTGTTCTGAGAAACAAAGCTTAAAGACCCGCCCAGTCCGGTCCGTAGCTTCGTGGATTTCTTTCAGGCAGCGTGCCCTCCCTGAGCACCCACATGGTGCCGGCACCAGATCCCATGCCTGGCCCCTTCCCTGGCCCCTTCAACCCTCATGGTGCTCAACTCTGTGACTATAGCCACTGTGGACCCTTTGCTTTCAGACCAGGAAACACAGGTTCAGAGCAATTTCGTAGCCTGCCCAAATGTGCCCCCTAGTGAGTACCAGATGGTCTCCAGCCCACCCTCCTGCCCAGTGACCCGGGTGTGTCAGACTAGAACTGGCCTCCCAGGGCTGCCTGTGGCTGGCTGGCTGGAAGCAGATACAGGGTTTTCTTCAGAAATGCCTCCGGCTGGGCTCGAACCTCCAAACTTGCTTAGCAAGGAGCCATAACCACCCGGAGACTCCTTTACCGGCTTCCCCAAACCCAGACCCAATCCACTGTCCTCAAGTTGATCCTGACCCGCAGCAGCCCCACCCAGGACTCCTGAGACTAATCTTTATGGATGTGGACATGTCAGCCTTTTCCCACAAAGCACCTGGGGAGTTGGAGCTGCTGACCTATGGTTAGCCGCAGAAGTGCTCTTAAAAAGTAATCACTCACTGCCATCGAGACTCTGCCGCCTCATAGTGACCCTGTAGGACAGAGTAGAACTCAACCTTCCTCATGCCGCGGCCCTTTCATACACTTCCTCATGTGGTGGTGACCCCTCCAACCATAACGTTGTTTTCGTTGCTACTTCATCACTGTCATTTTGCTACTGTTATGAATCAGGTAACCCTTGTGAAAGGGTCGTTCGACCCCCAAAGGGAGTAGAAAACCCCCTCTTCTCCTGCAGATGGACTGGTGGCTTGGAAGCACTGACCCTGCAGCTGGCAGCCCGACGTGTCGCCTCTTTTCAGCCACCAATGCTCCAGAGGCCCCACCCCAAGGGCCCCTAAATAAGGATCTTCCCCTGGCCCGGCCCAGGCCAGGGCCTGCTTTCCCCAAGGTCTCTGGCCCTCAGCTGACTCTACAGAGATAAACAGTGAACCTTCTTAGGGCCTGTCAGCCCCCGCGCGGGGGTTTATCTGCTCCTGGACACAATTTCTGACAGGATGCTCTTTGCCAACTGCCAAGGGCTGGAAGCCTTGCATAGCTACTACTGGGAAAGTGAGTGCCAGCCACTGCTGAGAGGCCAACTTCATTTGCAAGTGCACGAGGCCTTCTTCCGGTCTGCCCTGCGCCAAGGTGAAGCCACCCCCCTTGACCAGACAGGATTGCCCCCTCTCCCGAACACACATGGCTCTCTGGCCGGCCTCCTAGGTTCCTGTCACCCTCTGCTGGGTGTGCACAGGCTCCCAGCGTAGGAATCATGTCCGATTCCCCACAGGGTCCCCAGCACCCCGCTCAGGCCCCCATACATGGCAGCGCCTGAAGAAATGTGTTTAACATAGTCTGCATCGGATTGACCTCCCTCACTACCGAGGCATCGAGGGGAGAACTGTCAAACTCTTCTAGAACAAGCTCCAAGAGAGTGGGGGGCCCTCGCTGGATTGTACGACTTCCTTATTTCTGGAGGACACGTCTCCGACCCATCGCGCCACCCCATCCTTCCCACCTGCCTCCGAGCCACCGCTCCTGGACCTAGCTCCAGGGGCTCTCATCTCTCACACACCCTCGGCTGCCTCCTTCCCTCCGGTCTCCTCCTTTCCCGTCTTCCTGATCTCCCACCACCCCTCCATGAGCCACATAGAGGGGAGTCATGCACTCTGAGTCTGGCAGACCAGGTTCAAGTCCAGGCGCCTCCACTTACCTGGTAGCATGATTGCCCCTCCTTAAGCGTCTGTGCCCTATCTGTAAGATGGGAGAACCGCTCTGATCATTGGGGTGCTTAGAATGCAATAATGGGGGTAATTGGCATATAATTGAAACGTAAACCACATTTGTACTAAGCAAGGCTGTGAGTTCCTGCCTGTCGTTCCCTTTCTCCACACGGATTCTGTCCTCACCACCGTCCAACCAGTGCCCCCTACAGGGGAAGGGTAGAACTGCCCCTGTGGGTAACTCGATGGGAGTTCAAAGCCTCATCTCTCTCCCACGGTGCGGCTGGTGGTTTTGAACGACTGACCTTGCAGTTAGCAGCCCAGCATGCAACTCACTACACTGCCAAGGCTCCTTCCTACTCATTCTACTAATGCTGATTGAAAGTAAAAAACCGGTGTCCATGGACACGGTTCTGACTCACGATTGTACATCATTAGAACTGGGGAGCCCATAGGGCTTGTTTGTTTGTTGTTTGATTTTACATTTTTATTAGCATATAATTCACATATCACACAATCCAGCAGTTCAATAAGACGAGGAAGAGTTGTCCAATTGTCACTGCTATCGTCTTTAGAGATGCCCCACAGGGTTTTTAAGGTCTGGCTTTCAGAAATAAGTCACCAGGTGGACTCGAAGCTCTAGTGTTCTGTTATTGTCAGCGAGTTCAGTAACCATTTTGTGTCAGTTACATAATCTCCGGTCAACTTGGGAAGAGGTGGAGTCTAGCCTGTCAATCAGATGATAGCCAATGATGACTCTATATGGGCGTGGTCTTCTGAGGTTTCTGGGAACTCCTGTCTTCCTCCCTGGAGGAAGGACACACTCTCCTTGTGAGACATTCCTGTTGACAAGCCACATGGTGCTGTGCTGATGACAGCCAGAGCCTTGGAGCTGGAGGAGCCACCTGGAGACCCCTGCCAGCACTAAGATGCTTTCACCGCCACTGGATCCACAAGACTTTCCACCCCCTGGCCTGTGATCTTCCTGCATGGGGAGTCATTGCATGTGTTGCATGAGTCTGAAGAGGAATTTACATAGGGACTTGATCTGGACTGGGCTGTGATGTTAACATACAACTGCTCTTTTTTATAAAGCTCTTTCTTAATACACATATGAGTGTTGTGGATTTGTTTCTCTAGTCAACCCAGACTAACACACATTTCCATCATCCAAAGATGAATACCTATTGAGCACTTCAATTTTAGGAAAACGGGTATAAAGAAGACCCGCGCCTGCCCTCCAGGACAGGAAAGGGTCAGGGGGTGGGGGAGGGGAGAAACTAGGGAAGAGTAAACAGGATGTCCTGCTCCGTGGATAGTGTGGATAGCGTGAGTAGGGAGCAGATTCCTGGGCTCTGTTCAGTATGGCTTCCTGAGTCGCTGAGGCCTGAGGGAGCTTGAAGGGCAAGGTGGGACCCTCTTGCTGAGGATGAGGCTGAGGGGAGAAATGGGGTTTTCCAGTCAGATAACGAAGCTTGTCACAGGGCAACTTCCAAGAGCCTCTACCTAATTTGATATTCATAGTTTTACATATCTTTGCCTTCCATGACCCCTCAATCTAAGTAGCACCAGAATTGCCTGCCCCAACACCTGGCCTGCCTTCCTGGGGGATTTTCCACCAGGGGGTTCACTTATCCTTGCCTTCTCTATGGCTCATGCGTCCGTGGTGCCCTTGGCCCTAGGCCAACACAGCCCACGCCCTGGGCTGGGGAGCATTCTTCCAAATATCTTCCAATTCCTGAATCCTTGCACTGTGAGCTCCCAGGCTTGAAGTGCCCCAGGACCCCATAGAGTCAGCCTGGCCACCCAGCAATGGCTGAATCATGGTGGTGGGCTTTATGCAGGGGGCTTCTAGTAGAGCTACCCCCTTTTCAGGTGTCCTTGATGCGGTGGAGAGGATGCTGGGGACCCCAGCAGCAGCAGGCCCCTCACGATCGTCTGGTGGCCTCGAGGAAAGGGAATCCCCTAAGGGACATGGATTTGTCAAGTGCCACTTGAATGCACTGGGGGTGAAAAGGTTGTCCTCCATTAAAGGCTTCTGCATCAATTATGAATCTTCCGATATCCAACCTGACCTCCTGGACAGTCCTGCCCAGGTGTGCCCCTGACCGGTTTGGGGAGGACCGGGTCCCTACATCATGCCTGACATGGCAAGGTTCAGGGTCTCGGGGGAGGAGTGAAGTGCTGGGCAGGCAGAGGGCAGTCTTGTGTGGAGCAAAGCAGGCAGGTTGCCTGCACCAGGGGCCGGCACAGAAGATTCCCACAATCCTAGCGGGGGCCCTTTAGAGCAGTGGTTCTCAACCTGTGGGTCGCGACCCCTTTGGAAGTTGAACGAGCCTTTCATAGGGGTCGCCTAAGACCATCAGAAAACACATAATTATTTCACAATTGCATATTGTTTTGTAATTAATCACTATACTTTAATTATGTCCCGTTTGTAACAATGAAAATACATCCTGCATATCAGATATTTACATGACGATTCATAATAGTAGCAAAATGACAGTGATGAAATAGCAACGAAAAGAATTATGTGGTTGGGGGGTCACCCCCACATGAGGAACTGTATGAAAGGGTCGTGGCATTAGGAAGGTTGAGGACCACTGCTCTCGAAGGAAGTCCCTGCACTTTTGGTCCATTGGCATGGGCCAGAAACTTCCTGTTCGTGTGGCTATAACCCAACACGGCCCTTGCTCCCTCCCTTCCTGAATAATCTCTTAACTCAGTCCCAAATTTATTGGGACCCATTTCTCTTAAAGGTGACAGGGAGTGTGTACTGGGGTCCAGCAAGGAGGTGGCCAGCAGGGTCCAGGAGAGTGCTTTTGCACAGGGGGGGTTGGCAATACGTGATGCCCGGAGGTGATGGGGGACAAGGGCGGCGCCTCCTTGGAAAGGGGCAAAACTAGAAGGAGTCGCGTGGTGTGGGTTGGAAAGAGCCATTGGCGTGGACCCGCGGTGTTGAGCACAGAACCAGGTGAAGAGTCAGCTGTTCACTGACAACAACCGAAAACAAGTGTGACAAATAGCAGAGTACAGAGCTGACTATCCGACACGGAAAAACCCACCGAATCCACATCAGAACACGAAAACGGAACCCATCTAGTAGCCAGTCTTCCTCACTGTCTAGCCCCACCCAAAGGAAAGCGCCTTGGGGATAGCTGGTGGCAAGCCTGAGCGTGGCGGGTGGGGCCTCGGAAATGTGAGGCCGTGCCGGGGGTGATGGGTGTGTGTCACACAGACAAGGGCCATCAGAAGGGGCTTTCCAAGCAGGGGCGAGTGGAGCATGCAAACAAACGGTGATGGAAACTGCAAGCCCTTATTAATATTAATACACAAATGAATAGGTAAGCGGGGAGACGTATGATCTCTTCCTTTGGGTACCCTGCGAACTAATAAATGCAGAAGGGATGATGGATTCAGAAAGCCGCTATTTCCCAGCCATCAGGAAAATAATGGATTCAGGCAAGAAGCGCCGATGGATGATGAAACTATTGGGCCAAAGTCCGATGAGGAACGGGATGTTGATTTAGTCCCTAATTCCCTGCCCACAAAATGTGTATGGATTGCTTATGAATTGGACAGTCCAGCGTATGCCTTCATTAATGCTACAATGGAGAAATCTGGCAGACGCCATGGTGAGCAACGGGGAGGAGCCGACATCCCTGTACTGGGCCGAACAAACCACGTGTGTGTTACGGCTCCGTGAGAAGAATTCAGCAGCACTTCTGTGATGTTTCTACCCAAACACATGCCGCCAGTCAGAGCCACATCGAGGGACATTCTCCGGAGCTAGCCTGCAATCTGTAACATGAAGAATGAGGACGTGTCATGGGCTGAAGGAGACAGAGACTGACAATGGCGTGCCATGCCTGATGGACAGACTGTTTGGATACCAAGGCCGTTCTTGGGGTAAAGTGGTGCCCTTGGAATGGGATTTGTGGGCTGGATGGCAGTGCTATACCAGTGTGAGTATCCTCATTTCCATAGGAACTCCAGTAACACATGGGCAAGGGCTCGGTTGCTGACTGGGAGTTCAGAGATTCAAACCCAGCTCCCCTGCTGTGGGAGGAAGATGTGCAGTCAGCCGCTCTGAAGGTTACAGCCTGAGAAACATTTTAACCAAATGCCCAAACTCACAGTTAGAGAGGCCATTCAGACTCGTAGGAATAGAACTGCCCCTGTGGGTTTCTGAGACGGTAACCCTTTGTGGGAGCAGAAAGCCCCATCTTTCATTCTCCCAAGGAACGGCTGGTGGTTTCAAACGACTGACCTTGTGGTTAGCTGCTCTGCCACCAGGGCTCCTTAGAAACCCTAGAGAGCAGTTCCACTCTGTCCCATAGGGTTGCTACACATTGGGGTACACTCCATGGGGGTGTCGGTAAAGCAGGGGTGGGAAACTTTGTGCCATCAAGGGCCATGTGTAGATTAGCTGCATCATTTGCAGGCCATGCTGGTCAAACATTTGGTGACCTCACCCCCAGTGGCATGGCCGAGGGAGAAAGACGAGACTCTCTGCTCCCGTAAAGAGCTAGTCTCAGAACCACACAGGGGCGCTTCTCCCCTGTCCTGCACGGGCAGTCACCATGAGGTGCCAATCAGCTCGCTGGCAGTGAGTTTGGGTTTTTAAAAACCATGGCGGCTAGAGCTGCTTCTCTTTGGTGAGGCATGGGATGTGAGCCTGGACGGACGCTTTCTCAGGCCTTCTGTGGCCCGAGGACGAGATGTTCCCCATCCCCGATTTAAAGGACTGAAACCAAGCAGGGGTGTGGTGGCAAGGAAGTTCCCACAGAGGTGAGCCACCTCAGAGTTGTCTCAATCAGGAGCAGGAGAGCCGGGTAATTTATCCCACCCCTCCTCGCTCCCAGGCACCTGCACACCTTGTTTCCAGAACGCTGGCAGAGAGGTGCTGGCAGGGAGTCAGGCACCAACTGTTGGCAGTGCAGGCCCACTGTGGGCACGGGCAGAGAGGGGGAGAAATCAATGTGAGGCCAGTGCTCAGCGGAGGCCAAGGGAGGGAGGCAGGAGCAGACTGGGTGTGTGAGCTCAGCGACTAACCCAAACGTCAGTGGTTTGAATCCCCAGCCACATGTAGAAATCCTATTCTGCCAAGATTCACAGCCTTGGAGAACCCACCAGGCAGCCCCACCCGCCCTATAGCGTTACTGTGAGTCGGAATTAAGTCGGCATCCACAGGCTTGCCTGGGTTTAATGTGGCTTTGTGGGAGAGTGGATCTGCTTCAACTTACTCTGAAATGATTCAGCAAACATAAGCTCTAAGGAGACTTGGTATTACAGACTTTAGGTGCAAGGCTATGAGTTTCAAGTTCAGCAGTTCGAAACCACCAGCCCTCTGCGTGAGCAGTTACTGTATCGGAACCTCACCGGGGGCAGTTCTACCCTGTCCTATAGGGTCGCTGTGAGTCGGCATCAGCTCGATGGCAGGGAGCGTTTTGTTTAGTCTGCCTATCTGTCTATGCATCTGTCTAGCGATTCACTTCTGGGTAGACACTCCACAGAAATTGAGTGCCTACGTCCACCCAAATCCACTTAGATCAGTGGTTCTCCACCTTCCTAAGGTCGCAGCCCTTTATTACAGTTCCTCATGCTGTGGTGACCCCCACCCCAACCATAACATTATTTTCGTTGCTACTTTATCACTGTAATTTTGCTACTGTTATGAATTGGGTAACCCCTGTGAAAGACTCGTTTGACGACACCCCCCCGAAGGGGTCTTGACCCACAGGCTGAGAACCACTGAAGTCATAGGTGAATAGAGTGGCTTTGCTTGTAAGAGTGTCCAACTGGAAACTGCCCCGTTGCCCATCCAGAGTAGAATGCCTCCACTGTGGTCCAATGACGCTGTGGGACGCCGGGTCGCAATGAGAGCACGTACATGGATACACAGAATAAATAGCCTGGATACACGTCACAGATACAATGTTGAGCAAAAGAAGCGGGGCGGGAAAGCATGTGTCTGATTTCATTTACAGGAAGATCAAGGCACCCAGGTGGTGTCTCGGTGAAGCTCTCAGCTGCTGACCAGAGGGTTGGCGATTCAAACCCACCAGCCACTCCAAAGGAGTGCCGATTCACAGCCTTGGAAAACTACTCCCTGGCAGCATTGCTCCGAGTTGGAATTGACATGGCACAGAGGGTGAGAGCAGGAAAATAAACCTGCAGTGGGCACTGGGTGGGTTCAGACTGGGGTTTCCTCCCCACTGGGGTTGCCTCTCCTCCGGGGCCCAGCCCCCAGCTCCTGCTGAGCCCAGAGGCATGGCTAGTGAGTGGGCAGTGAATGAAGCCGACCCGTACACGACGTCTGTGACTCAGAGATCGTGGAGACAGCGTTGTTCCCCAAGCTGGCAGTCTGCGGAATTCTATGGCAGATATTTTGTTGTTGTCATTGTTGTTCCCCAAGCACAAAAGCTACAGAAGGGACTTAGAAATTGGGAGGGATCCAGAGGCTTCAAGAACATTGTGTCTAATTTGAGCACAATTTCCCTCTTCCTGTTGACATCATCTGGAGCGCTTTGAAAAGACCCCAGCAGTACACCTTCAGCTGGGAGCGGCCAGCCGGGGAGGCGGCCTGGACAGCTCTGTGGGGGGAAGGCATGGAGCGCTCTCAGTGGGCACCAGGCCCAGCTGCCCCTTGTCCTCTCACCCCACCCCTAGAGACACTGCAGGAACACTCTGTCCCAGGAGATGGCCCGAGGCTCAGGCTTTGCAGACAGGGTCACTTACTGACGATGTGCAGACAACCTTGAACTTGACCTCCCACATGCGTGTCTCTTCATCTGTCAAATGGGGCTAAGAGGAGATCTTTCAGCAAAGCTGGGACACAGAGTCTGGAACATCCTGCTGCCGCCGAGTCCGTTCTGACTCACAGTCACCTTGTTCGATAGAGTTGACCAGCCCTGGTGGGTTTCCGAAGCTGTGGTTCTGTACCGGAATAGAGAGCCTCAACATTCTCCGGCAGAGCACCTGGTGGTTTCGAATTGTTGGCCTTGTGGTTTAACCACCCGGCTTGTAATCCACCATGCCACCAAGCTTCATGCCCATCCAGGTCTCACCTGAGTTCACCCAGAGCACTGCAGAAGAAAGGGCTGGTGATCTACCACTAAGAACCCAAGGGAGCGATGGGGCTGCCCAGGAGTCAGAACCCTCAACTCAACAGCAACTGGTATAAACATCTTGGACTACGCAGAGACATCAAATCCTGCCCAGGTGTGAACTGATGCCCCACCCACTCCCAGACCACCCACTTTCACCTTGCCAGGATCCCATGGAGCTGGAATGCTATCTTCAGCTCCCTAAGGAAGCAAGTTCAATGGCGGAACTCAGTTGGGAACCCTCCGGGGCTTTGCACAGATGAGCACCTGTGATCGGCTCTGATGATGTCATCCCACCTCGGCCCCACTCAGAGGCACCTGTGGTCCCTCAGCCCTTGCTGTTAGGTGTCGTCAAATTGGTTCCCACCCATAGCAACTGAGTGAAACACTGTCTGGTCCGGGTGCCACCCTCACAGTCGCTCCTCTGCCTGAGCCCATCGTTGCAGCCACCATGGTCATCGGTTTTGCTGAGGGCCTTTCTCTTCCCTGCTACCCCTCTACTTGACCAAGCATGAGGCTCTTCTCCAGGGACTGGTCTCCCCGGGGAGCCATGCCACACCTCAACCAGTAATGGAAGGCCCTTGTGGACCTTGCCCCATCCACTTGCATTCATGCATTCACTCCATGCCCCAGGCCCTCTGAGCCAGGCTGTCCCCTGGATGTGCAACACTTCTCTTGCCTTCTGCTTGTCCACGTTACCTGCCGTCCTCTAGTTGGAAGCCACCCGTGCCTCTTCCAGAACCCACATTCAGCTGTGCCCATGTTTTAGCTTCCCTGCAGGCCCCAGGCATCTGAAGGGCAGGGTCCACCTCTGAGCTTAGCCATCTGCAGGACAAGCACAGCTGCTTCCCCAGAAGGAGGACAGGGGTTCTGAACCTCATCACACAGATAAGCAAACGGAGGCCTGGACAGGTCACAGTCTAGAGCTCAGCCAGTCAGGATGAACAGAGCCAGCCCCTCTGACTCAAAGGCCGGGGCCCTTTCATTATTCCAGGCTGCTTCTCGCGCAGAGCTAGCTTGGTGGCTATGTGAAAGAAGAGTACAATTTGCTCTTCAAGGAGCTGTAGATTAAATGCAAAGCCCAAAGCAAACCCCAGTGCAATGCACACACACACGCACGCACACACACACACTGGCATAGCTAAAATGAGTAAGACGAAAATGCAGAGCTGGTGAGACTGTGCAACAAGCAGAATACCACTGGCAGGAATGTAAACGGATATCACACGTGAGGGACGTGCTTGGCAGAATCTCCGAAAGCCAAGCATCCCGTGACCCAGCAATTCCGCACCGAAGCTCCCAAAGCCACCTCGGTCTGAGAACATTCATAGTAGAACCAGCCGTAAAGCCAACAAGCCTGGAAATACCGCAATGTCCATTGACAATACAATGAGTCAGTGGCACTGTGGGTTGGGCATGGGGCTGCTACCCAGCAGGTCAAACTCACCAGCCACTGTGCAGGAGGAAGATGAGCCCGCCTGCCCTGTACAGATCCACAGTCTCAGAAACGCCGCAGAACCGTTCTCCCCGGTCCTGCAGGGTCCTGAGGCGTCACTGTGAGCACGATGGAGGGGAACAGTACTGATATCATCACCCAATGGAATGCTGGGAAGCCGTGAGAACATGCGAACTGCACCCACACATGCCCACGAGGGTGAACGTCACAACCTAACGCCAAGCCAAGGAAGCAGGACTTCAAAGAGTCGCGCTTGATGGACCTATTGATACAAGTTCAGCTGGCACATTCAAGCCGGGTCACGCTCGTCCGTGGTGTTGGAGGTCAGGAGAGCATTCCGCTGGGTGGGGGCAGTGTCTGAAAAGGGACAAGAAAGGGGTGTGGGGGTGGGGTCCTGGTGCTAGTCCCCTTCCTTGGCCAGGGTGCCAGCGACCCTGGTGGATTCACTCTCGGGGTTGTGCAGTGACAATCAGAGGCGTTTCTCAGTGTATGGCACTCTTGAATACAAATGTGAACGGGGACAGAGTGAGAGCGCTGTCCAACTACTAGTGTAGAGTGATTTCCAGGATGTCAGGTGACATGTGAAGGAAGCAGAAATGCACCCACTGTCCACCACTCCCTGTGAGAGTGAGGGAGCGATGCGGCACCTGATGCCCTGCGGCACAAAGACACCCAGGAAGAATAGCCGGACACAAATGACAGGAGTTACCTAGAGAGCTTAGGCGAGGGTGGAAGGGAGGTCAAGGAGAGCCACTTCTTTGTACTGTAACTTTGTGTGTCTGTAGGCGGACTATTGCCTTTTGCAGCCATGTTACTGTAGGACATATTCAAATAATAATGGTAACCATAATCGTCACGGTAGTAATATTGAGGGGATAAGGGCAGTCCTTAAAATGGAATCCAAACAGAAAGGAGCAAACCCAACCGTGTATCAACTGAGTAATGAAACCAACATTCCTTGTCCCCAGGTTGATGCGCACTCATTGCGACCCCTGTTGGACGGGGTGCACTGCCCCTGGGGGCTCCAGAGATGGCAACTCTCGTGGGAATAAAAGGCCTCCTCTGTCTCCCGGGGAGAGGCTGGCGAATTCGAACGGCTGACCTTTAGGATCTCAGCCCAACGCATAACCACGACGCAACCAGGGCTCCACAATGAACCAGACGGCCACACTGAACGGAAACAGACAAGCCTGGCCCAAGGACGTTTTGAACAGTCTCACTGCCAGCTGGGACCCCCGCACTAAGGACAGGCAGAACTGCAGAAATGGCGAACCCTCGTTAGTCGCTTGGGTTTGGGTGAGTGGTTGGGTAGCCGGTGTGTGTTCCAGGATTGAGCAACTGCAGGGCGGGGACCAGGATGACAGGACCCTCTTCTCACACTGCTGGAGGACTTGCAAACAGAAAGAACGTACCCTTCAGCGTTGGACATGGCTTCTTTGCTAGATGTTAATACAGCTGTGGTGGTGGGTATCCTTCCTCCCAGGCCACTGTCCACTAAAGCCAACAGGGGCTTCTTAGGGAACGACTGATTTCAGGGCCTCTTGTCCCAGACAGTAAGGAAGGAAAAGCTCCCAGCATGATGGGAAGATGTCAGAGGGCGTTGGGATGATGTAAGCATCGAAGCAAACAATGACAGCAATGGGTTATAATTTGCTGAATGAAATTAGAATCCCTAAATCTACACAGTTATCATGTATTAGGAGACCCCATTAAGGAACGAGAAGGCTGCTCCTTACAGTAGAATGTCAACTAATAACGGTGGATTAGGAAATTATATTTGGCTGTCATTACGGTAATAATAGATAGCGACCCTGTCGGGCAGAGGTGAACTGCCCCTGTGGGTTTCTCAGACTGCCAATCTTCAGGGGAGAAGAAAGTCTCATTTTTCTCCTCAGAGCGGCTGGTGGTTTTGAACTGTTGACCAATGTGTAACCCCTTACCGTCGCTGTGAGTCAGAACTGACTAGTGAGTTGTTTGTTTTTACTGTAATAATCGACTCAGGCAAGGGTAATCAGTGGTTTCTAGAATTAGTAGGATGTTCACAGCGTCTCCGTGAGTGGTGCAGCGGTTACACATTGGGCTAGCTGCAAGGTGAGAAGTTCAAGACCACCAGTCTGTCTGGAGGAGGAAGAGGAGGCTTCCACTCCCGTAAAGAGTTGTAGCCTTGGAAACGCACAGGGACAGTGCTACCCTGTCCTAATCACAGGGTTATGATGAGTCAGAACCAACTTGATGAACCAAGGTGAGTTTGGTTTGGGTCATTGAAGCGCTGTCACAAAACTAGAGAGAGAAAGAGAGAAGCAGTAATGTGACAGGGAGAAACCTGAGCGGACTCCCCTTTAGCAGGGATCCACGTCAATGTCACTAGCAATAATCACTAGTTAATATCACGTACCTCTGGCAGGACTCACCCAGAGAGACAGAGTGCTGACTATTCTGCCGAAAATCAATGCCCTGCGTCACACAGTGAAAAAACACCAGCCCACACTGAAGCATTCAACAAACCGATGGCCCGTGCTCTCTTTGCTTTAAACTCTTTATCGTGAATTAAGTGAAGGCCCACAGAGCAGGTCCTCAGTCTTACAGGCAACAATTCGCATGCACTTCTGGCCTGTGCTCTGAACAAAAGGCCAAGATCGTGAGAGACCAGGAAAGACTAAGGCATCATTTCAAATTAAATAAGACTGAAAAAAAAAAAGTACCTAACACAGCTGGGGTTTCTGGATTAAATTGTAGACCAGAAACCATTACTTTTTCTATAAAACATATTGAATAAGGTTAGGTATCATTTCATCAATGTTAATATCCTGATGGTGAGAACCAACACAAGCCTATGTCCTCGTTCATAGCAAATGCGCACGGCAGACACATGTTAAATGTCCGGTCGTGCATTCAATGAGATGCCATCTCAGATCATCATGTTTGGATTCTGCAATATTAACAATGTGTCAATCTTCCTATAAGCTGGCTCCTCCCCCTTTTTTTCCAGCTCCCTTGGGTTGGATGGGAGAAAGACACAGCTTTCTACTCCCAAGGAAAGTTACAGTCTCGGGGTATGTGTGTTTAGGGGGGTGGGGGAATGGGAAACTGATAGCAATGAGGGATGTATAAACTCCCCCCCTTGAGGGGACAAATAACAGAACTGTGGGTAAAAGGCTACATCGGGCTGTGTAAGATATGAAATAATAGTCATATATCATTTATTAGGGTTCATGGGGATGTGGGGTGGGGGAGGGAGGGGATAAAGAGGAGCTGATATCAAAGGGCTCAAGTAGAAAGAAAGTGTTTCGGAAACGAAGATGGCTCCGTCTATACAAGATCCTTTGATTGAATTGATTCACGGATTCTTTTAATATCTGTAAGAGCCCCAATAAGATGATTTTTTAATTGAAAAAAAAAAGACCATTGAGTTATAGACTTCAACAAAAGGAGTGTTACAATCTCAGAAACCCACCGGGGCAGCTCTACCCTGTCCTAGGAGTCAGAATCGACTCAACAGCAGTGGGTGGGTTTTTACTTTAATTTTAGGGTTCTTTGTTGTTGTTGTTGTTGTTGTTGCATATTTAGCTTCCTCTTCACCAAGTCTACACCTGTCTACCCTCTACCTTAACGCTTCTCTCCCCGCTCTCCTCACCCACCCTTGGTAACCACTGACGTCTGTTTCTTTCGGTCTGATCATCTCTATCTTGAATTTTTAAAGTAAAAGTGGTCTCCTGCAACATTTGTCCTTCGGTGTTTGGCCACAGGACACGTTCTGGGGTAGAGAGGTCTGATGTCTGTAAATGACACTCAAGTGACTCAGGGAGAAGACATCGTAACCACACACGCAGGGACCATGACAAAGAAACTTGGTAAAGGACCTGAGGCAAAGGGCTTAAGTGGAGAGCAAATGCTTTGAAATGATTAGGGCAAAGAATGTACGGATGTGCTTTATGCAATTGATGTATGTATATGTATGGATTGTGATAAGAGTTGTATGAGCCCCTAATAAAATGTAATAAATAAATAAATAAAAACCAAAAAATTCATAGGAAAACTAAAAAAAATCATAGAAAAACAATGAAAAGATAGTGGTTTTTCTCATAAACTTTTGAAGCCCCCTTGTACATGCATCCTCTTGACCATTTTTATATGAATGTCTTAAAATTTGTTGTCATAAAATTATACCGCAATAATTTCCAGTATGTTTTAAATATCAGTATTTTAAAATAAAACTGTCACACAACTCAAAAAAAAGAAACTTGGTAAAATGGTCATATTTGGATCATCTGGGTAAAGGGTAGACAAATGTTCTTGGTACTGGTCCTGCAGCTTTTGACGTAAGTTCAAAATTATTTCAAAATTAAGATTTTCCCTGCCCAACTAAATGGCAGCTATCAGTTGAATATTTTTTATTTACTTAATTGATTGATTACAGTTAAATTGATATACAACCTTAAATGAGTTTGGACCACTGTTTGGGTACCCAATCAAGACATCTAGCATCTCTTGTCAATGCTCTTTCTTCCTACACCCTCTCCTTCTCTCTCAAGGCAACCACTGTGCGGAGTTCTACCACCAGTATTAGTCTTGCCGGGTCTAGATTTTCATATGAATGGAATCACGCTGTATGTGATTTCTTTTGACTGGCTTCTTTCAGCCAGCATAATTACCCGGAGATTCATCTTTGTAACTTGCATGTATTCATACTTCATTCCTTTCCACCGCTGGGCGTCAGGAATCCACTGTATGGCCGTAGCACAGTGACCCAGTCACCTGTTGATGGACTTAGCTTCCAGTTTTGAGTTGGTATGAAGCAGCCTACTGTGTGTGTTCTTGTGCTAATCTTTGTGTGAATCTAGGGCCCGCTAGTGCAGCCCTCAGTTGCTAATGGTTTGAACTCACCAGTTGTTCAGTGGGAGAAAAACATGGCACTTGGCTTTCATGAAGATGATTAAATACTCACTGCCACCGAGTTGATTCTGAATCATAGTGACTCTTTAGGACAGGGGAGAACTAATCCCCGGGGGGTTTCTGAGACGGTCACTCTTATTGTATTCATTTATGTATGAATTGGTCCCAAATAGGTAGACAAGACTGGTCTGGATCGGAACTCTTTACAGAAGTGGGAAACCATGTGTGTCTCACAAGGAACGGGTGGTGGTTTTGAACTGCTAACCTTGCAGCTGGCAGCCCAGCTCAGAACCACTACACCAAGACGGCTCCTCCCTAATGGTTACAGCCGAGGAAACTCTATGGGGGAGGCAGTTCTCTATCATGTAAGGTTGCTTTAAGATGAAAATGGACGTAATGACACCCCAAAGCAACATGTATATTTTTTCTGCCTCATTTTTTTCGAACGATCACTTTATTGGGGGCTCTTACAACTCTTATAACAATCCATACATCGATTATCTCAATCATATTTGTCCATATGTTGCCATCATTCTTTTCTAGACATTTACTTTCTATTGAGCCCTTGGTATCAGCGCCTCCTTTTTCCATCCCTCCCCCCACCTCATGACCTCTGGATAAATTATAAATTATTATTATTTTCATATCTTAACTGACCGCTGCCTCCCTCCTCCATGGTTTCTTCCCCCTGGAGGGTGTGTGTGTGTGTGTGTATGTGTGGTTGTGTATCTATCATGGTGATCGGTTCCCCCATCCTCCCCTGCTCTCCCCACCTTCTCCCTACCCTTCTAGTATCACTACTCCCATTCCTGTTCCTGGATTCCGTGTGTCGTGAGCTCTTTTCTCTTGTCTGTCTGCACCTGTGCACATGCTCCGGTGTAGTCCGAAGTGAGAGGCAACACTGGGGTCATGATCGTGGGGGGTGAGGAAACCTCAAGGAACCAGAGGAACACTGTGTGTCATAGGTTTTTACTGCACCCTGGTTGACTCATCCCTTCCCTGTGAGCCCTCTGTGTGTGTGTGTCGGGGGGGGGGGTGTCCCACTGTCACACGCAGGGTTAAGTGTGCCAAACACAGTTGTATAGCCCAACTGTTCAGAACACGGACAGTATTCCAGTAAGCCCACGCCCCACGTGTGGCCCTATCTTTTCCTGCCTCTCTCCCTCCCTGCCCCCACGTTAGCCACAGCCTTCAAAGTGTGCTTTGTGGGCTCTTGGGGTGTTTCCATCTGTGTGTGTTAGTGTAGACGGTGCTGCGGTATACATGGGGGTGTGTGTATATCTCTCTCCAGATTTCATGCTTTTTCTTTTCGGGGTACATCTGGAGTAGAGCAATCGCAGAGCAGGGTGATATTTCTGTTTGCACCTGGTTAAGGAAGTGCCGCCCTGGATCCTGTGGGGGCTGCGCCACTCCGCGATGCCCCAGCGGCCCGTCCACACCCTCGCCAGCACTGGTTATTTTCTGTTCTGTTTGGGCATCAGGCGGTATCTCATTATAGTTTTACATTTGTATTTCTCTCACAGCTGACGATGTGAACATTTCTTCAAATGATGATTAGCTACCCAGATGTCCTCTTTAGTAAATTGTCTAGTCATGTCTTCTGACCATTTTTTATTGCATTATTTGTGTTTTTCTTATGGAGGTGTTGTGATTTCCTATTGATTTTTGAGATTAGCCCTTTATCCGGTACTTTATTAGAAATCTTGTTTGTTTCCCCGCAATCTGTGGGTTCTCTTTTAACTCTCTTGAGGAAGTCTTTGGATGTACAGAACTGTCAGCTTAGGAGGTCCCAGGCATCTCTTTCGTCTGCAGTGTGGGTGTTTTTCATTCATGCCTTATATTAGGCTCGTTACAGTTTTATATTTCAATCTGTAATCCACCTTGAGCTCATGTTTGTCTAGGGTAGGAGGGAAGGGCCCCAAAACACGTTTTTTCCCCCTTTTGTCCCTGTACTTCTCCCCGCCCACCCATCCTCCCCCTCCTTTTAAAGTATGACTTAGGTGGTTTACGGAGTCGATCAGCGTTTCACATTCCAACATTTATACACATTTTGCTTCGATGCATCCACTTCCGCCCCCTCAATGTACTATCGCTTATCTCACTTCCTCTCCGCGGTTCCTGTCTTCTTTCTCCCTCTTTCTGAACCCTCTGTCCTTGGGGAAATGCTGCTCTTTTTATTTCAAAGGATCGATTATTCTAACACGGGGCGAGTCCCGTTCCAGATCGGAAGGGGGACGATTCAGTTGGATTCGTCTGTCTGACCAGTATTTGTTTGGAATGTTTTATGATTTTGAGTTTGGGGCCAACTTCTCTCCCACGCTCTCCAAAGTCTTCTGATGTGATCTGCGGGGAGCAACTGTAGCATCCAGTTCCGGCCTCAGTGGGCAGAGACCGGTGTCTGGGTGGTGTAGTGACTCACCGGGCTAGCTGCTCCTCCGATGGGTCTTTCTGTTGCCATCACTCTTCATCCCTGCAGACAGGAATCATTGCACCTTGGCTCGTGAGCTTTTGAGAACACGAGGCTGCGACTCACCAAAGTAGGATGGGGAACATTGTTTGGCAAATGCCCCTTGGGGTCCCCCAGGCCTGGAGCCCTCAGACCCAGTGATTCGTTCCCTCGGGGTGTTTGGCTACATCTAAGATGTTGCCCTAACTCTGTCCCTTGGATGCTCCACTGTGTTCCTGGCTATCAATAACCACTTACAAATACCCATTGAAATTTACATATATTAGTGTGTTTACTGCCTCCCTCTCTCTCGCCCCTGGGCAGCAAGGTGGGTCTATCCAGTAGGATGTGTATCAGGTTCTGTTCCCAACATCTTCCCATGCTTCCACTATTTATGTATTTATTTTTGGCTAAGCTCCCTCTTAAGCCACAATGTCTTTTTGTTTGTTTTATTGTGCCACCTGCCTCCCTCTGGTGACCCTCTGCCCTGGGCCTCATTCGGGCATTCTGGGGGAGGACAGAAAGGAGCTTCCTGACTCTCACGATTTCTTGAGTGAGTGCCTGAAGCCCGACCTTCTCTGTCTTCTGTTTTAAGGCACTTTCTGGTAGGTCTGACATTTGGCTGGAACAAAAATCACTTGATACTTTTATTTTGGCCAATTCATTCCCCCTCACATTGCAGCCCTGTAAGATAGACCAGAGCACCCCTGGATCCGGGCTTCACTTCTACAGCATCGTGGAAGGTTGTGGAAAGCTATGGTCTACCACGGCAGTCCTAACTCCACTTGGTGTTTTCGCATCCATTCAGAGGCCGTTTGAGTTCTTTCTGACCATGAAGCCACCAAGGCGGCTCAGCTTAGACAAACCTGGGGCAACTTTAGGGAAGGGTAGCTTTGCCCTCGGGGAGAGTGTGCGTGAAGGTGGATGACTCCGGACATCCGGCAGAGCAGAGGAAGGGGCAGCTTTGCCCCAGGTTTGCACGGAGAACCAGGGAACTCGCCTGGGCATGTCCTTCATGAGTCACTGAAAACAATTGAACAAAAACAAGCCCACTGCCATTGCTTTTAATCTGCCTCCCAGTGACCACTGAAGGCAGGGGAGAGCAGCCCTTAGGGTTTCTGAGACTAACTCTTAATGGGAGCAGGTTGCTTCATCCCTCTCCCTGGAGGTGGCCAGTGGGTTTGAACTGCTGACCTTGTGGTTGGCAGCCCCACTCCTAACCCACAGTGCCACCGGGGCTCCTTTACTGAAGACAAACCTGTGTGAGCTGAATGCTGCCGCCCTGGTGGCTGTGACTCAGGGCTGCATTGGCGTGAGCCATACCCCAAGCACCGCTCGTCCTAACTAGGTAGTGGAGGCCACAGAACGAACCCGCAGACGTTTAACAACCTGCCATTGGGCCAGCGCATCCTGAGCATGGTCCTCTCTCCTGATTCTGTAGTCTCGTCCGTGACGATGACAGACAATCTGATGGAGACTCTCTCTGTCCAATAATCACCTAAGAGGTGCCCCTGGCTCTCGTCAGCAGACTCCATGTCAGCCTCTCCTGTGTGTGGCTCGGTGGTTTCCCTCATTCTGGAATGATTCTCTTTGTTTGTCTTGCTGAAAGCTTAATAAAGGGTTGATCTGGAAGACACTAGAATCTGGGCTCTTTTTGACCCCATGTAGGATTTCCTGGGCAGACTGCTAGGTCTTGTCTCCCACAGAATCACAGATGGGTTTGAACCGGTGACCTTTAGGTGAACCGCTGAGGGCTTGACTATTGTGTTACCAGGGCTCCTCTCAGACGCTCCAATTCTGGGCTAGACCCCCAAATCAATCTGGAAGTTTGCATCCCTGGCCTGCCCGTGCCAAGGCAGTACTTTCCCCAGAAGCTGTCACAGAGCGAGGCGGGACGGAGGACTGGGGTGGGGTCTGCAGGGTCCCTGGAGGCCTAGTACGGATGGGAGCACAGGTGCTCTGCTGCAGGGGCCATCTGGCAGCCAGGTGTGGGGGCACAGGACTGCAGGTCCGTGTGGGAGCAAGCCTCTCTCTGGATCAGTGCAATAAGCCAATTGTGGCCCCATCACCTTCCCTCTGGGGAAGGATTCACTGGGCTTTTCATAAGGGGATTAAGGCTTTAGTCCGCTGAGCAGGGAGAAGGGCTTTCAGATCCGAGTTCTGTGGCTGTGTGGCCACGTAGCTCTGTGTCCACCTCAGCTGCTCTGGGCCCAGACTCCCAGCTGGCAGGGGCTGGGGCTGGAGAGCCGCCTTTCTTGGGAGGTGGGTTCATGGGCCAGGCTGCCTGTGTCCACTGGCGGTTCCCAGAAGGAGCGTCCCCAGGGTCGGGGTGGGGTGGGGATGGGGGTGGACAAGGCTAGCTGCCAAGCAAGGCACTGAGCCCAGGTGGGCATGATGGTGGGGTCTGGCAGGGAACCTGAGGCAGAGGGAGGACGAGACCGCACCCACATAGGTCCACAGATGAGAAGCCTGGGGTGCAGAGAAGAATTGGAGCTTGCCCACAGGAAGTCAACAGGAGGGCTGAGACTAGAATTGGCCCTGCTGGTCCCAGGGCTCTGCTGTCGTCGACAGCTCTGGCTAAGACTGGCTAGTGGCAAGGCCAAGCTGGTTCACTCCTATGGTGCCTCCTGCCCCCTGAGCCCCCAAACCAGGAGCATGTCCCGCTGAGGGAGAGGGCTTTGGCATTTGGACAGGGATGGGTGGAGGTAGGTCTCACCTGAGCCCAAGGGTCCTACTGTGTGCCACGGAGCATCAGGCCACTGGCGGGACTCTTGTTTGCTTCTGGAGAGGTGGGGTGGCTTTTACAACCCCGCAGGGAGCAGGACCTGACACAGAGGGGCATTGGTTCTGGGTCTGTCTGGGGTATGAGTGGCCCTTGACTAATCTTGGGGACAAGTGTCCAAGCCCTGTGCAGAGAGCAGCTACAGCAGAGGGGCAGGAGATTGGGACCTGGCTGGATGGCCCACAGGTAACAGTGGGATCGAGGCTTCAGCCTCTTCCCAACACACAGCCCAGCACCCACAGCAGGAAGATGGCAGGAAGCCTGGACCCGCTTTGCAACATCAGGCATCGGGAAGGTGGGCGGGTAACAGGAAGCAAGGACAGGACATTCTCGGGAAGTCAGAGAGGAGAGGAAGAACACGTGTCAGCATGGAGCCCACGTGGGACACCTTCCTCTCCCACCCTAGGGAGTCTCCATGGGGCTGGAGGACCTGTGCCTTCAATCCCCTTCCGCAGAGGGGCAAGGACCAGGGATGGCCACCCCCCAGCCCACGTTCCATTCTGCTGGACCTGGGCTCAGTGCCGGGGTAGGCACAAAGCTGCAGCTGCCGGGCAAGGGTGACCTTAACCTTCAGGATATCCTGCTGATAGAGAGCACTCCGCTACTGACCTCAGCTGAGGGCAAGAGCCCCAATTCTGAACTAGGGGTCGGGGAGCCCAAGCCGGAATCCTCTGCCACTCACGGGCTCTGCCCCAAGGGTTTTCCCGGGGCTCCAGTGGAAACGGTTGTCCTATCTGACAGGCTGGCTGGGAAATGAGAGTGCGGGGGTGCAGACCTCCAGGGACCGTGGCTGGTGCTGGTCACAGGGGATGAGGAGGGAGGACAAGGGCAGACCAGGGCAGGGCCCAGGGAGGGGGCTGTTGGGGGAGGAAGGTGGGGACAGGACTGTGGGCTCTGCCCCCACACTCCTGCCCCCATCACTGCCCCACAGGAGCCCTGCCCCCACACTCCTCACCCCATCACCCCGCAGAGGACATGTCTGCTCCCTGTCCCCCCTTCACTTCCTCTTCCCTGGACAGAAATCAGACAAAGGGCTGGCCAAGTCCTCTGTGGCCCTGACCCCTCCCTCCCTCAGTCTTTCCTGCCCTTGCTTAGGCCCCTCTGGGCCTCCTCCAGGGGCCACGTGTTCTGCTAATTGGAACTTGGACTTGATGGCTGCTCTCTGTCACCATGTGGCTGACCTGGGAAATGCCCTGTTGTCCGAATCCTGATAGTGGTCTGTGTACAAAGAGAGGGGAGTCTGCACCAATGCCCACGTAGGTCTCCCCCAACTTGACCCTGGCCTTCGTTCCCAGCTCCAGCCCTCAAGAGGGCCGCCAGCATCTCCTCCATTCCACTGACCTCGGGGCCATGTGTGTGGCTCAAACACTCAGCACTTGAGCAGGTCGTTAGAAAGCAGAGGATGCTTGAAAAAATAATAACAATTTATAAATTATCAAGGGTTCGTAAGGGAGGGAGGGAAAAATATTGAGGAGTTGATACCAAGTGCTCAAGTAGAAAGAAAATGTTTTGAAAATGATGATGGCAACAAATGCACAAATGTGCTCATCACAATGGATGGATGGATTGTGATAAGAGCTATATGAGCTCCCAATAAAATGATTCAAAACAAACAAACAGATTTATGCACCAACCACAAAAACTAGTTTAAAAAAAAAAGTGATGCAACCTGAGCCGTTGTTCAGATGGGGACAGCGAGGCCCAGGACTCCGGACCTGGTTAGCCGGTAGCCGGTAGCCGGTAGCCGCAGGGCTAAGACGGAGCCTTCATGTCCTGGGCCCAGGCAGGAGGCAGAACATGTTCTCCCATCCGCCCAGGGGGGAAGGGCAGCGGCTGGCCAGTCTCCTGGGCCCCCAGGCGGGTGCAGACAGGCTGGGCAGGAATCTGCTCTGCCTCCAGCAGCCCTCCCGAGTGCAGTCCCGCTGGTCCCAGCAGGCCTCAGGGTCCTGGAGGTCTGGCTTTCTGTGGACTTCCCGCCGGTGGGGCAGACCCTGTGGTTTCCATTTGGAAGGGGCTGCAGTGGGAACTGTGGGTCCTGCCCCCAGGGCCAGGCGGCGTCTCTGGGAAAGTCTGGGCTCTGCAGACTGCTTGCAGCAGTGGCCAGGCCTCTGGCCCCAGATTCCCAGCTCAGGGAGGGGCTGGGATGGGGGGTGGGGTGGGGGCTGGAATTCACTCTCACCACCACCACCACCACTGGGGGGAGGGGTTGGAGTGGGGAGGGCTGGAGCAGACACTCCGGGATTCAGGAAGTCCTGCGTTTCTCATGACTTCTGTCTGGGACTGGTCACCCGTATGGGTTGGAAGGGGCTGGCCCTCCTTCTCCACTGTGCCCTGGCTGGCCCTGCCTCTGGGCAGAGAAAGGGCTGCTCCCTGCTCATCTTCCCCCTGGGGTCCCCCTTGGTGATCTGGCTGCTGAGGGGCGTGCGGGGGGGGGGGGCGGGGGGGGCAAGGCAGACAGTCCCTGAGAACCCGATTCAGCTGCTGACGGGACTCCAGTGGCCTTTTAGCACCCCCGCCCCCAGCCCCCAGTACAGGCTAACGGGAGTTGGCACGCTTGGTGAACTGGACGCTGAGGCTGTTGGCCATCAGCCTGTTTAGAGAAGCCATCAGAAGAGGCTCCAGTCCCACATTGTCCTGAGAGGCTGGCTGCAGCTTCAGGGCTGAGGCAGGGGCAGTGGGGAGGGCCGTATGGGCATGGACCCCTCCGGGAGAATTCTTGCCTGCTGGGGGGTGTCGGTGGTGGGCTTAGTCCACCCGGCTGTCACTCGCGGACCTGCACTCTCCACGGGGCAGCTGCTCACGGAGCCATCTCTCAGAGAGACACTCCTGTTCTTATGCATCTGCAGGGCAAAGGCAGGCCGCAGCCTGGTCCTGCCCCGGAGACAGGGAGAGGCCAGGAGAGGAAGGAAAGTTGTTTATCTTCCCCGCTGCTCCTGTGGGAGAGGGGGCAGCCAGGGCAAGGCCCTGCGGAGCAGACCTGCTGCTGCTGTCCCTGGCACAGCGTGGCCCCTGGTCCCCTCGGCCACCTGCCTCTTTCGTCTCTGTAACACCTCTTCTGCACCCTCCCACCCTTCCTGATTGTGTTTCCTCAGTTCAGGCCCCCAGGGTCTCCGGGAAGGGTGACAAAGAAAGGGTTCTCTCCCACAGGCCCTGTGTGGAAGCCCAGTGCCGGCCTGCAGGCCACTGGCTCAGGCCAGGCTGCTCCCCAGGAGGGGGCCAGGCTCAAGGTCAGGCTGGTGCCGGCTGACATTGAAAGCTGCCCCTGGCCGCCAAGTCACTCTCCCAGCTCAGCGAGCTCCATCGCATTAAAAAGCTGTTAACAGCGCACGGCTGCCTCACTGCCTCCGCCGCTCTGCGATCGATGGGCCAGGAGGGCAGCCTTCTGCAGGGATGAGGCCTCCCTCTGTGAGAGGTGGTTTGGCCCTGGGGACCCAGGCCCTGAGGGGGGGTGGGAGGAAGGGCCCACAGCCAGGGCAATGGTGTGCAGCGGGAGGGGGATGTATACTGCTTAGTGTCCTGTGAGTCCCCTGGGGTTGTGCTGAGACCTGGCCACACCGTCCTCGTCCCTCCTTACCCTGGGCCAGGCAGGACAGGCCCTGGTGGTTCTAAGCGTCTCTGCAGCACCGTGAAGGAAAGGCCTGCCAGCAAAAGAAACCCTATAACACGGGATAACTCACTGTGCAGCTGGGGAAACAAGGCCGAGAGAGGCTCCGGCACTTGTTCAGGGGCACACAGAGGTCGAGCTGGGATGGTAACCCCAACTCAGGACTCCCTGCAGCACCTGGGGCTGGCTGGGCTGCTCCCTCAGAGGACACAAGCCTGTTCTCCTTCCCCTGGGGGCGATTATGGTCCCATTACCGAGAGCAGGGCCCTCGCAGTGCTAAGACCCCTCTCCAGAGACACAGGGCTATGTGTCACCCTGGGAGCAAATCCAGCCCAGAGGAGCGCTCAGGTTCCACCCTCACCTGCAGCACTTTCCCTGGTGTCCGTCTTCCCACAGTGCATTCTGTCTCTGCCTGGGCTGTTGGCGGCAGTTTCATGGGTGCAGAACCTTCCGCAGGTCTAGAGATGGATTAGGAGGAGGGTGGCCTGGGGACGGGAGAGGGGAGGCGGTCAGGGTGCTGGGGCTATGTGGCCACAATGAGCCACCTCGCTGCCTGGATCTGCATGTCCTCGTGTATGAGTAGTGAATCGGGGAAGGAGGGAGAGTGGGGGACGGCAGGAGCAGTGAAGAGGGAGGGAGGGGCCCTGCTGAGCTTAACGTCCTTTATTAAATTCCAAACAAGCCTAGCTGCGGGCTGGGATGGTGAGATCTATGGGCCTCCCTAGCCTTCCATCTGCCTGCTAATGGTTTTTAGCACTCCTGCGGGGACTGGCAGCTTCCACGCAGCCCAGACTGGAAGCCAAAGGCCCCTAGGCTCAGGAAGGCCTTGCCTCCCTGGAGACACAGCAAGGGCAGAGGTGACAAGGTGGGGGGCAGCATGAGCAGGTACGGCGTACTCCTGGTCTGGCCCCAACTGGCTCCCCCTAGCAGGCTGTTGTAGGACCATCTCTGGCACCTCCAGACTTACCCATGAAGGCCCACATTCCAATGGCAATTTGATTTCATTTTTTAAAATGTATTGTAAATTAGGCAGGGTGGCGGTGGCTTAAAAGTCAACTCCACATTTCCAACTCGATTCACCAGTTTGTTTATTTATTTATTTTCCCTTTCCGCCCACCTCCCCCTCTCCCATCTCTATTCACCAGTTTAAACTCCTCGCCAAAGCCCCCGGTAGCTGACCCTCCATCTGCCCTGTGATTTGGTTAGGTAGTCTAGCTCAAGGGCTGGGGCGTCCATTAAGCACGCCCAGAGGTCCCAGCTACGGAAACAAAGGAGTGGCACACTGCACATGCTCAGAGGTTCCGGTTTCCCGCCAGGTACACCTGCGTGGGTGTTGCACCTGGATTGTCCCACCTGGGCCAGGTGAATTCAATTCAGCCAAAGGGGTCGACCAGGGGTCGTCCACCATGCCTCCCTGTGGAATGATTGAAAAGGCAGGAGCCCGGAGTCGACCGCGTGACTCTGTGAGCAGTTTCTAGGCAGGCTGCACATTCCTGAGGAGCCCTGTGGGTGCCTGCGTAAACGTGAAACTTCTAACGCTCATAAAACTCACTTGGATCACAAACCAGGCTTCAGCATGAATTCTTCCTCCTGCGGAGCCAAGGACCAAGGTCTATCTCCCCCTGAGGGATCTAACCATTTCTCTTCTCTCTCCTGTGGACTGCTATCTTCCATGGTACCCGAGTTGACACCCATCATCAGGCTAGCCCATTGTCTTATCTCCCCCACCCCCAAACTCCAAAGTCTGTTCCCCTGGCCTATATCTGGTCTTTCTATTTCCCCCTTATCACAGTGGTCCCATACAAAGGTTATCCTTTGGTGAGGAACTGATTTCGCTCAGCATGTTGTTCTCCAGGTCCATGCGCGTCAGGAGGGGCTTGGTTTTCCTTTTTCAGTGATGTGTGGTATTCCGCAGTGGGTACCAAACCAAAGCCAAACCCACTGCCATCGAGCCAGTGCTGACTCATAGCGCCCCCTGTGGGTTTAGGAGCTGCGGCTGGTTTTGAACTGCCGGCCACGTGGATCGCAGCCCCATGTGTCACCACGACACCACCAGGTTGGATGTACCAGCGTTTCTTTATCCTCAAGGTCAAATCTAATGCCAAGACCTACAGGAACTACTCCTCTCCTCGCCTTTCCTGCTTCGTGGCCTCCTGTCTGCCCCCTGCCCCTGTGCTCCAGCCACATGGACCTCCTCACCTCCGACCCCTCAGGATGAGCATTTCCCCCTCTTTCTCCGCCCACAAGGATGGACTTTAGGAAGACAGAATGCCTGTCTCTTTGGTTCTGCTCAGCACTTGAACTTAGGGAGCTGGTGCTGCTGGAGCAGAAAATGCACGCTCCCTGCCGCCGAGCGCTGCTGACTCAGGAGAGGGTCGACCTGCCCCTGTGGGTTTCTGAGACTGTAACTTTGTGGGAGTAGAAAGCCGCCCCTTTCTCCCTCGGATCTAACCACTATCCCAGCAGAGAGGCCACACGTGAGTGGCTTTCACAAGGAGCAATTCATTTTCTCACAATTGAGGCGGCCAGATGTTTGCAGTCAGGTGCCTGTTGGCTTGAGGAGAGGCTTTCTCTCTCTGTTCTGAAAGAAGGTCCCTGACCATCCATCCGTGGTCCCTCCCCAGTCACCTCCATGTGGCCGGGCATCTCCCCACCCCATCTTGGTTTGCTTAATCTGCTCCTGGTACATATGGCAAGAGATTGAGGCAACACAAACCCTGAGATCCTGCCCTCTTAACATAACAAAGACACCTCTTCCAGATGGCATTGAAAACAACAAAACTAACAAAAAAAATCAGCAAGCACACCCCAAATCCATTGCATTGGGGACTCGGTGACCCTGTGCGGAGAGCTGCCCCCAGTGGATTGCCCCAGGTCTGTCACCTTTCAATTCCCAGCCGAGTGATTGGCCACTGCACCCCCAGGGCTCACCTAGCTCCTGGTGGGGGAGAAGGGCAAGGGTGCCCTTTCAGCAGGCCTCCCTGCCCTGCCCAAGGCCTGTCCCAGGGTCAGGGGTGTGTGCACCCTCTTCCTCCACCTATACTCCTTCAGGTGATGAGAACAGCGCCCTCATCTCCTCTTTCTCTCCAAGGGCTCCAACCGCTGACCTTGTGGTTAGCAGTGCCCCCTGCCCCGGGCTTCCTCTGCCCTTCCTAGGTCCCTCTAAGTGAGCTAGTCATCAGGGCATGTGGGGGCGTGGCTGCAGCCGGAGTTGGGCTGGCCCAATGCACTGGTACTTCACTCCGCATGTCCCAAAGTGTTTTGTTGTCCAGTGCTGGCCTCCTGGGTGAGACCAGAGAGATCACGTCCACTTCTGGAAGTGAGACCTGGAGGACGGCACCCAGCGGCCTGGACGATCAAGATGGAGTTGAAACTTGAAAATGAAGAAGGCAGGAGCAGATGGGGAAAGCCATCCCTAGACCAACTTTTCTCAAGACCCTCCTGGGGCTATGGCGGGAAGGCCATCAAGAAAGATATCGGGGGGGGGGCAGTGCTGGAGTTTGAGGGGACAGGCAGGAGGAGGCCAGCAGAAGAAGATTGAAGAAAGTCGTCTTCAGGATTGGTGCTTGAACCAGCCATGAAAGGAAGGCAGGGAAGGCATCCTGCATCCATTCCTCAGAGGAAGGGGGAATTGGGCTACGAAGGAGCCACCCAGCAAAGGCGGGACAGCCAGAGTGCTCTCTGATTGCCTCGGAGTCCATGCTTTACCCAGTGGGCGGAAAGTGCTCCACGATTCCACCTGGTTGTCGAGCACCCTGCACCCACAGAGGAGCCTGGAGGTGTAGCGGGCTCTGTGATGGGCTTCTGGCCACAAGGGCAGTAGTTTGAAATCACCAGCTGCTCTGAGGAAGAAGAATGAGACTCTTTACTTCCGTCTACAGTTACAGCTGGGAAACCACAGGGGCAGTTGGACCCTGTCCCAGAGGGTTGCTTTGAGTCGGATTTGACTCGATGGCAGTGAATTGGGTGTGGTGTGGTGTGCTGTGATGTAGTGCCTACAGAATCCTGTGTCTCACCATCTCAGAGAGGACCTGGATCCATTGGGAGGCACAGAACCTCCTAAAGTACCCCTAGTGGGAAGCATACTCACAGCGAAGGGATAATAATAACAATGGGTATTTTGGGGGCACACACTAGTGACAAGGCATTGGGCAACACAATTTTCATGGACGACTCACCTAGGTGGCCAAATATGTGGCGGTGGGCGTTATCAGTATACCCATTTGTCTGTTTGTTTGGGGTATCCTGAAGTGTATACCTTTTGAGAAGGGACATGGGCACTCAGAGACTGAGATAGCGGCGGTGCCTTTCTCTACGGAGGGTGTGTCTCCTGTCACCTGGCTCTGCCTGGGCCTCCTTTGCACTCCGGCAGGTGCCACCTGGCCTGACTGAAGTTGGCTGGGATGGGGTGACTATGTGAAGTGTTGTGTAAGGAGGCGTCACCCTGATTTTTCTAGGAGAGTCGTGTCCACGGTCCAGGTGCTCTTTCAGGACCTCAGTGTCCTCACCCTTGGTTCCTTTGGCTTCAGCAAGCAGACACCCCTCCCCTGTTTTGGAGGCTGGAGTGCCACATTCAGGGGGAGGCTTTCTCTCTTTGCCAGCTCTGGAAGAAGACCTTTGGAGATCTTCACGTGTCTAAGCATCAATTTTTCTCGGGGTCTAGGAGGTTCTTAGCCCAGGGTCACTATGCTCTACTCCGGACTCTCCTTCCTTGGTGTTGGTCGGGCCCCTCCTTCATGCTAGCTTTGATCTCCTGTAAGAGACTGTGATGGAGGCAGGGTGCTGTACCCCACCCTGATCCTCATGAGACTGCCTGATCACCTCAGACCTCATCACGGATGATGATGACACCATCACATGACTGCCGACCCCAGAGAATTATGCCAGGCAGGTGGCCCATATTTGCAGTGGGCACCATTGAACCCTGGACAATGAGTGTGCAGTTTTCGGTGGTCGCGGTGGCTGGATTTCCATTTGGTGTCCTCACTTCGGATCCTCAGGTTCCGGGCAGGCTGGGGTCTCTGTGGGAGCAGAGGGAGACTTGCCAGGGGAGGGAGCTGCTGAGTCACAGGTCAGGCACTGCCAAGGGAGGGACTACCCAGGTCAGGGAGAGTGGTAGCTTCTATAGGGGAGGCTCCTTGTGGCTGAGAAGGGCTGAGCTGAGCCCTTGCCAAGCCTCTTACAGCTGAGCCCTCCCCTCCCCCAAAAGGCTAGCATAACATCAAATCCATCAAGATGGCAAAGAAAGCCAGGCCAGGGAAAGAGGGGCCAGTGTCCTGGCCACAGCACCCCGATTCTGGGCCCCAGTTTCATTGACTTGAGAGAACAGGCCCTGTCACCAGCTGGGGGTTGGCGGGGAAGGGGTTCATTCGGTTTGGCAGCTGGGGCTGGAGAGGTGAGGGCCCCCCCCCTTCCTTCCCGCCCCATGCTCTGTGATTGGAGGCACCTCCTCCCCGCCCTCCTTTCCCTCCCTCTCCCACCCCCTCACAGCCCCCAGCATGCCATGCAGTTATTAGTTTAGGTTCATTTAGAATCGGCTTAGCAACCCCACACTGCTGGAACCTGGAAGCTTAAAGCACAAGATGCCTGGCAAATGGAAATTCAATTGCTTTAATATAGAGACTATTTTGCTGCAGTCAAACTGGAGCCTCTTATTAAGAATCTGATGGAATTTCTAAACAGGGAGAGAGGCCCCAAGGAGGGGGGCATCGCCCATCACACACCAACATTGCTCTTGACATATTGATGGCCCCAATAAAATCTCCCATCTGGTATATTTTAAAATAAAATTGAAAATTTATCACTTTCCCTGAGTCGGTTTGTCGTTCTCCCCTGGAGGAGATAGCCAGCCGGAGATTACAGACGGGCAGGCGGGCAGGGAAGTTAGGCTGGGCTCTGATTTAAATTTCAGTACCTTCCCCATTACAGTTGTCTGCGCTGGGAAAATTACTAGTGGGGAAGCCAGCCACGTGCGTCTCTGATTTCTCTGGGCAACTGCCTGGTCTTCTCACCTTGGGCCCACAGGGCTGGTTTGGTCTCTCCTCTGTTTAGTAAGGTCTGGACAAGCCACGACACGTGAGACTTGCGATGGCCCTACCCTTGGCCAGCATCATCTATACACATCCTTCTCGGGCCCAGTGGACCCCTCTGGGGTCCCATTTATCAGGGCTCAGAGAGCAAGACTAGAGTCTAGACTCAGGTAGGAATCCAGGCTCAGCCTACCACCAAGATCAGGGTTCAGTCTGAGACTGGGATCAAGACTCAGTCCACCACTAACGACCGGGCTCAGCTTCAGCATTATAAAGATTGATTCATATTCTCTGAGTCCGCTGTTTCCTTTCATTCCAATGAGTAATGAGTAATGCCCAGCTGGCCGGCTGAGAGAGAGAGAGAGAGAGAGAGGGAGAGAGAGAGAGAGAGAGAGAGAGAGAGAGAGAGAGAGAGAGAGAGACACTATTGGAGAGATAAATGGAAATAAGAATTCCCGTCATTTCAATAGCATTTTAAAGTTTATAAAACACTCGTGTAGACTTGATCTCATTTGATCCTCAAAATAATCCTTATTTGAAAGACAAGATACAGTCTCAGAGAAGTTGAGATGCTTATACAAGGTGACACAGCCCGTAAACCCAGGTAGTAAATCGGGCTTGGGTCTACACTTCCTGTCCCGGGTAGTACTTAGAAGACTACTCACTGTCATCGAGTCGATGCTGACTCATAGCCACCCTGCCATGAATCTCTGAGATGGTAGCTGTTTCTGAGAATAGAAAGCCCTGCCTTTCTCCCACAGAGCAGCTGGTGCTTTTGAACTGCTGACCTTGCAGTTAGAAGCTCAACATGTAACCACTACATCACCAGGGCTCCTGTATCTACAGTAACACAAAGAAGCGGCCACTGAAACAGCATTTGAATACCTTGTTCTCATTCCCTGCCTTTTACCTGGACAACAAAATCCTTATTCTATTCTCTGGGACAATGCGTTCGCCCCCAAAGACTACATTTCCCAGCATCCCTTGAAGCCAAGGTGGAGCATGTGATTTCAGCGAAGAGAATGGTGGGACTCATGGGCCAGTTCTATAGGGGTAGTCAGCAGGCATCTGTCCCATTCCCTGTCCTCTTCCTCATTCCTTCTGCCTGGAATGAAGAGACAATGGAGCCCTGGACCAGGAAGTGACAGGAAGGTGGACCTAAGTGCCGAGGACAGCGCCCCACCCCCAACCTCCCAAATAGACGGCGCCTGGGATATCAGTGCCATTGGAAAAGCCAGCACACCAACCGTGGAGGACCAAGCTCCAGACAAGGGAGAGGAGAAACAGGACACGCCTATCCAGGTCTCTGGGTCTGGAGCTCTGTGATTGGCAGACAAACATCATCTCCAGCTGATTGGAAGGTGTGACCCTGAAAACGATCCTGTTCAAATAAGCTTTAGGAGATGTCAAGTTATAGACGGCGTGTTTCCTGTGGGATTTTTCAGCACCTTTGGGGACCACCAAGTGGGAGATGGAGTATGTCACAGTCTCCCACATGCTGGGCTTGGGACCCTATTGTCACGGCACCTGTGTGTGCGTGCACGCGCTGCTGAATGTGAGCATGCGGACATGAGTGTTAGTGTATGGATGTGACTGTGGAGTGAGGCTGTCTGCCATCTCCTGGATTTAATGGGCTTTGCCTGAGCCTCCCTATTCCAACGCACAGGGACACCGGCCCCTTCCCTTGGGATGTTCTGGAGCATCACCTGGCCTTCGTGAGGTCAGTTAAGAGGTCCAGGGTCAGAAGGGAAAGTTAAGTTGGGGGTCAAAGCTCAGAAACCTGTTCAGAGCAAGTCTCCTTATATCTGCTGGGACCTGCCTGGGTTGTGGCTTGGCCCCAGGTGTGGGACTTCTCCAGGCAGGGGAGGACCCTGAGCAGCCTTCATGGGACATAGAGGCTGTTAGCAGCTCTGTCCCTCCTCCAGCCTTCCCGGGGCCAAGAGGGACAGAAAGGCGTGGAAAGGAGAAGAGACTAACTAGACCAGGAACATAGAAGAAGGGGTGGGGCCTAGAATTTGCTCTGGTTCCTAATCTAAGCTTCTAGCCACACTCCCTGCCCCCCACCCCTCAGTTTGCCATCTGGCCAAGGATGGCTCTGAGGAGCCAAAAACCTGAAGCCCCGTTTCCCCCTCTGCCTTTTTGGCTGCCTCTCATGCCTGGGGTGGTGGAGGGGGGGTGGGGGGTGTCCCTGCTGTGGGCTGCCAGAACTTGATGCACCCACGCTCTTTCACGCCGTTTAAGAGACCCAGAAGGTCATCGCTGCAATAGAGGCACCAGCTGCCTGGGCTGGTCAGTGTCAAACTCCTTGTTTACTGTCTTGCAAAGGGGTGACATCAGCTCATCTTTTAAGATAGGTGTTCTCCACGGTGAGCATGGCTGTAGCCTGGGCCAAGGAGGGAGGTGGCCCAAGTCAAAGGGTCTGAGCAGGAAGGGCATGTGCTGAGCGCAGGGCTCAGGACCCTCTTCCCTGCTGTGCTTTGTCTATGCCCCAGACCTCGGTTTCTCCATCTGTGCAATGGGGGGATTGGATCAGACCTCAGGGAACTTGTCCAGCACCAACACCCTAAGGAGACTGCAGGGTCCCTGGTGGCATAGTAGTTAGGCACTGGGCTGCTACCCACCTGGTCAGCAGTTTGAAACCACCAGCCACTCCAAGGGAGAAAGATGAGGCTTTCTACTCCCATACAGAGTGACCATCTTGGAAGCTCACAGAGGCCATTGACACCCTGACTTGCAGGGTCACTATGAATCAGAACGGGCCCAATGGAAGTGAGGAGGAAACAGAGCTCAACAGAAAGACTATATCTCCCGGCGGGGCCAGCAGCAGGGACTGGAGCTCGTGTCTTCTCCCTGCCCCCAGAACCTGATCCTTTCGTGCTGGAAGGGAGAACCCCAGCCAGAGCAGTGGAGAGGAGTGAGGGGAACCTGGCTGGGGAGGGTGGGGGGGGGGGAAAGGAGAGGAGAAGAGGTTCGTGGGGGTTGGAGGGTGGTAAACAGAAGCCCCTGAGGCTCCATCTGAAGAAAACCCAATATCAAAACTCTTTACCAGAGCCCCATAAAGCAGGAACCGGATCTTTGGCTCAGGAGGTGAAGCATCATTTCAATGGCAAATTCCCCCTGTGCCTCCCAGGTCTTGTTTATAGACTGCGGAGTGAGCAGGCAGGTGGTCCCGCACAGAAGAGGGGAAGCTTTGCTTTGTAAACTCCCTGAAGACTCATCTGCAATGCAAATGAAGCAACTTCGAAGCAAGAATGAAAACAGGGCTTGATTTTCACAAAGGCCGATTCAGAGACACGCTTCCTGTCCAGCGCAGAGCAGCAGAGCACCAGCATCTGTGTGCAAGACATCTGTCCCCAGCTGGGTGCACCCCCCTCACCAGAGGTTCTTCCAAGGTGAGGGGGAGGGGTGCGTCTGCACGCACGTCCACATGCAACTCTGCACACACACTCAGACCCACACAGGCGTTTTAAATTTTGTCTTTACAGCCCGTCCACTGTGCGCCAGGCCTGGGCCTGGTGTGTTCCTTTACTCTGTACACCTATCTAGCACCCGTTCATTAAAAACCAGGTTTGTGCCCGGAGCTGGTCCTGCCACGCTGAATACGCCAGTTGTGGGGAGAGAAATTGAGAGCAGAGCACTATGGGAGCATCAAAGACGCTGCATCCAGCTCAGGCGTGGGAGATCTGGGAGGACTTCCTGGAAGAGAGGTCATCTCCGTGTGCTTGCTGCCCCAGTAAGTGGGTAGTCACCAACCACCTGTGGCGATTTGCATTTTTATTCATTAACCAGTGAATTCAATGAGAACTTTCTCCTTAAGTCACATTGCATGGAGCAGAGAGACCACAGAAAGACATAATGTTCCACCAAGCTGTAGGGGAGGATGAGCGGCCCTACCCAGGAGAGGGCTGTGGGAAGGGATTCCAACTGTGCCAGGGCCTGGGGGTGGGCGGAAGGCAGCCTGTCCTGAGGACCAGGAGAAGGGAGAAAAGTGACAGCTGAAGTAGAGGGGAGGGAGGAGCTCCCATGGTACCCAAAGGCCTTGGCAAAGAGCTGGATCTCCTGGGTGTTGGATGCCCTGGAAGGTTTTCTCTGTGGGGAGTCGAGATGTGTGAGGCTCTCCCTGCCCAGGGAAGACTGGCAGGAGGCCAGCCTGCAGGTTAGTGACCCACAGGGGAGGGAGAGGAAGACACCAGCATTGGATGAGAGCGAGCCAGTGACCCTGAGAGGACCTGACATTGACTGAGTAGAGGCATCAGCTTTGCAGGGCCCTTTTGGCTTGACTGACAGGTCTCCTGGCGTCTGGTGGTTCCAGGCCAACCTTGGCTTGTGGCAGCATCACCTCTTTCCTTTTTCTTTACACCTCTCCCTTCCCTTGACATCTGGCTCCCCCTCTTAAAAGGACCCCTCCCTGAGATGGCACCTCAGGAAGCAGAAATGACACCCCACTCCCCACCCCTCCTGTCCAGACTGAGGCCCGCAGGATGGAGCCTGACCCACTAGCCCCTGCCTGCCCTGCACATGCGTAGACACTTCCCTGGAATCTACCTTTTACAAAGGAATCGTGTGCATCCCTTGGACTGTACATTTTTCACACTCAATTGACATTCAAGCAGAAATTAGGAGTTTCCAAAAAATTAAAAGGACCCCTGTCCTGCTGGATTAGGGCTTACCTGTTCCAGTATGACCTCATGTCATCAACGACATGGGAAAAGACCTCTTTCCAAATGAGGTCACCTTCACAGGTAGTTGAACACATTTACAACACTGCTGGAACTGGGCTGAGTGTAAGGGGCAAGTGGAGATGCCCCACACAGTGTACCTGGTCGTGTGTGTGTGTGTGTGTGTGTGTGTGTGTGTGTGTAGGGGGTGGGGCATCTGAGAGTTTATCAGCAAGTAGGTGGGGGTGTCAGTCCTGCAAGGGGGTGCCATCCCAGGACTGACCTAAGGAGATGCCATGGGCACCTGAGATGCCAGGATGGGCTGGCAGCAGAGAAAGGGGGAAGAGCAGGGCACAAGGAGAGCCGAGTCCAGGGAGGGGGACCAGGTGTCTCTCGGGGCGCTCATAAGCTTGTGGGTCCATCCCTCGGGCGTGGGAGCTGCATCCCTCAATGTTGGCAGACTTCCTGGAAGAGACCGACCTCCAGGCATAGGGGGCTGGGGCTTGGAGAAAAAGGGAATGGGGTTGGCTTTCATGCCAGCCCTGCCAGGAAGATGCTGCTCTCCGATGAGGGTGGTAACCATCTCCCCATCTAGCAGGTCCTTCCACAGAGCATGCTGCCACGGGCTTCTGGACAGGTGGGTCTGTGGCCTTCCTTTTAAACCTGGGCGGGCTGGGCCTGCTCTGACAAAGTGTGTGTGGGAGAAGCAACACCCTGTGATGGCCAGGGTTGGGACATACAATGAGATGCAGATCTCACCTGATCCTGGGGGATGCTCACTGTCTGAGCTTTGATCAGCCACGTCAGAAACCCCACCAGGACCCAGGCTGCAGGCTGTGATGGAGCTCTTGTGAGTGACCCTGTGCCTCTGATCTTGTCAGCAGCCCTGGCTGGGCTGTCTGCCAACAGCCAGTGTCCATCTCCGGGCACGTGAGGGAATAAGCCTCTGATGAGAGCAGCACTCAGACATGGGGTCACTCACAGTCATCACTGCCCCAGACATGGGCCAGCAATACGGGCTGTCCCTGCTGGGTCCCTCTCCCAGTGCCGACCCACAGGTGCTGTGGCGTTGTACCCTGGGCTGCCACGGAACAAACACATCTGCCAGCATGCTTAGAAAAGAGGGTGTCCTTGACATCCTCACTGACCCATAGCCCTACAGGGGACACACTGGAGACACAGTGTGAGAATTGCACCCGATCTGATCCCACCACACCGAGGCAAAACACTAAGGGGGTGCAACAGAACATCAAGGGAACGGAGCAATGAAGTCCCTAGAGAATACCAAAAATAGACTTTGGGGCCAGGGCTTGGCACCCCATCAGACTCTACCGGAAAACACTCCTAAAGGCCAACAAATAGTCCTTGAACTAAATACAGGCTTTTCTTTCTTGTTGTGTTTTTTGTCATTGGTTTGTTGTATATTGTTGCTTGGTTTTACTCTGTCTTGTTTTTTGTGCATGCTATTATCTCTGCAGGTCTGCCTAAATAAAAGAGGCTGGATGAACAACCTGGAGGAGAAAACAACGGGAACAACAGTTCCGGGGGGATATCAGAGGTGGGGAAGTGGGGGGAAAAGTAGTGGTGTTAACAAACCCGGGGGCAAGGGAACAACAAGTGATACAAATCTGCAGCAAGGAGGGTATAGGAGGCCTGGTAGGGTATAATCAAGGGTAATGTAACCGAGAGGAATTACTGAAACCCAAATAAAGACTGAGCATGATAGTGGAACAAGAGGAAAGTCCAAGGAAATAGAGGGAAGAGCTAGGAGGCAAAGGGCATTTATAGAGGTCTAAATAAAGACATGTACATATATAAATATATTTATATATGAGGATGGGGAAATAGATCTATGTGCAGGTGAAATAGATCTATGTGCAGATATTTATATGTTTAATATTAAAGTAGCAGATGGACATTGGGCCTCCACTCAAGTACTCCCTTAATGCAAGAATACTTGGTTCTATTAAACTGGCATTCTATGATGCTCACCATTCCGACACAATCACTGAAGACAAAGTGGGTGAATAAGTAAATGTGGTCAAGAAAGCTGATGGTGCCTGGCTATTAAAAGATATAGCATCTGGGGTCTTAAAGGCTTGAAGGTAAACAAGTGGCCACCTAGCTCAGAAGCAACAAAGCCCACATGGAAGAAGCACACCAGCCTGTGCGATCACGAGGTGTCGAAGGGATCAGGTATCAGGCATCATCAGAACCAAAAATCATATCCTTGAGAATGAGGTGGGAAGTACGGAGTGGAGACCCAAAGCCCATTTGTAGGCCACTGGACATCCCTTACAGAGGAGACAGCCAGTCAGGGTGCGATGTAGCAACAATGAAACATACAACTTTCCTCTAGTTCCTAAATGCTTCCTCCCCACCCACTATCATGATCCCAATTCTACCTTACAAATCTGGCTAGACCAAAGGATGTACACTGGTACAGATAGGAACTGGAAACACAGGGAATTCAGGCAGATGATCCTTTCAGGACCAGGAGTGTGAGTGGCGATACTGGGAGGGTGGAGGTAGGGTAGCTTGGAAAGGGGGAACCTATTACAAGGATCTACATATAACCTCCTCTCTGGGAGATGAACAACAGAGAAGTGGGTAAAGGGAGACGTTGGAAAGTTCAAGATATGACAAAGTAATAATTTATAAATTATCAAGGGTTCATGAGGGAGTGGGGAGCGAGGAGGGAGGGGAAAAATGAGGACCTGATGCCAGGGTCTTGGGTGGAGAGCAAATGTTTTGAGAATGATGAGGGCAATGAATGTACAAATGTGCTTGACACAATTAATGTATTTATAGATTGTGATAAGAGTTGTATGAGCCCCTAATAAAATGATTAAAAAATACATAAAGAAACAAAACAAAAAAAATAAGAGAGGTGTCCAAACTTCATGCCATATGGTTCGGAAATTGTACCAGAAAAGACCACACCTCAAAATTCATGGCCATCGTGTTAATCCCTACTCAGTGACCCTCAAGGACAAGGTAGGGCTGTCCCTGTGGATTCCCAAGGCTGTACATCTTGACAGGAGTAGAAAGCTTCATCTTTCTCCTGAGGGCAGCTGGGGGTTCTGAACTGCTGACCTTGCAGTTAGCAGCCCAACACACATAACCCACTCTGCCACCTGGGCTCCCTTAGAGAGGGCAGCCCCTGGAGAAGGACATCCTGTGTGATAATGTGGAGGGGCAGAGACCAAGAGGAAGACTCCCGATTGACGCTGTGGATGTGATCATGGGCTCAAACAAGAGCCACCGTGAGGATGACGCTGGACCGGGCAGTGTTTCCTTCTGTGGGACATTGGGTTTCTCAGAGTCGGACACGACTTGGCGGTGTAGACAACAATCACACCAGATCTGGTTGCCAAACGATGGTAGTCACTGGCCCCGGCTGGGAGCGAACAGGCCAAATGACTGGTGGTGTTTGGCAGGGACTGAGAGATGACTTGGAGGGAGACCAGAGCTCAAGTGCACCCCCTCCTCCAGGGGGTGAGCTCTAGCCCGTTGGCAGCCAGGCAGCAGGACCTGGGAAGGTTGGGCAGGGGCTCAGATGGGAGCTGGTATTAGGGGAGCAGCCAGAGCCTCCCGCCTGGAGGGTCACTACAAAGGCCCAGGAGAAGATTTTGAAGGCTTTAGAGCCTCTGAGTTCCCTAGTTCCCTAGCGTGTTCTCTCTGAGCCTCAGTTTCTTGATCTGGTATACGAGAGTACAAGTCTGCTAGGGCCCCCAGGGAAGGCAAAGGACACCGTGACTCCCCGCTCTTGTCACTTCACCCTGCTTTCGTCTTGATTTGAACAGAGGGCCCCGCTGCAAGCACCCACTACTCTGCTGACAAACACACGGTGTTGTCCCTTAACAGGCAATCCTCAGAGTGTGTATCGCCATTTAGGGAACCACACCAATCCCTTGCTCAGGGTATAAGTGAAGGGGTTTGAAAAAAAAAAAAAAAGCCAAGGCTGGTGGGAGGTGGGCAAAAAAAGAAAAGAAAAGCCATGGAAAAATGGATTTAAAAGAGATAAAACTTTTCAAAGTCCCCTTGGGTATAAAGTCGATATGAATCAGGGACTGGGTAACTAGGAACTTGGTTTGTTGAGTCAGGTGTGTCTAAGGATCCCTGATAGCATGGTGGGTTATGTATTCAGCAGCCAAGAATGAGGTCAGCAGTTGGAAACCCCCAGCTACTCTACGGGAAGATGAGGGTTTTGTTTGCATAAAAAATGTACAGCCTTAGAAACCCACAGGGGCAGTTTTACCTTGCCTGTAGGGTTGCTATGAGTCAGAAAGGTCTCTACAATAATCAGGCGTGCGTGTGTGTGTGTGTGTGTGTGTGTGTACCCAAAACCCAAACCAAATCCACTGCCACTGAATGCATTCCATCTCATAGCCACCCTCCTGAGACTGTAAACCTTTATGGGATGACATACAGCCTCATCTTTCTTCGGAGGAGCGGTTAGTGGGTTTGAACCATTTACCTTGCAGTTAGGAATCCAACGCCTAACCCATAGTGCCAACCAAACTCCAAACTCACTGCCATCCAGTCAATTCCGACTCACGGCAACCCTATGGGCCGGGGTAGAACTGCCACTGTGGGTTTTAGAGGCTGTAACCCTTTATGGGAGCAGAAAGCAGCCCAGCTTGTACCCCGTTATGCCACGGGAGCCGCACTGTCAGAGGAGAGCTGCCCTCTGCAGAGTTTCAGTGGCTGATTTTGGGTAGCAGAACCCAGGCCTTCCTCCCAAGGCTCTCGGCTTGAACCTCCACCCTTGAGGCCAGCAGCTGAGCACGCTGATGTTTGCATGGCTTCTCCCAAGGCATAGGATCCTTCCAAGGCCTCGCAGGGCTCAAGCGTTCAGTTTCTACTTTTCCTGCAATTGTCTGTTCTTTGCCCAGATAGAGGCCGGGAAGAGGGGAGGCCAGGCTGGTGCCCCAGCAGGCCCCGGGGAGCCTGGGCGAGGCTGCCAATGCGTGATTAAGCATTCCTCCTCAGCCCTGCTCCAGCCCCAGCCGCGGCATCTGCTAGAACTCTGAAGTCCCAGACACACTGCAGCCTCCGGAGCTACTGTGGGGAGCTTACCAATGCAGCAGGCCCAGCTCTCCCGCCCCAGACCTGGTCCAAAACACCTCCTCTGGGCTCAGGGTCAGGGCAGCCGCTCAAAACAGTTGCTAAGGCGCTCCCACCAGGACTACCCGCCCATCCCCACGTCTCCAGGGTCCTTTGCTTCATGGACACACCCGTTTTTTTTAGGCCCTCAGAGTCATGCCTCCGGGATCCCAGGGCCCCTCCTCCTGCCACCCTCCTCAGCATCTGCTTCCTTCTCAGAAGGTACTGCTGTTGCCCCTAGCAACTGAGCTTCGGGGGGGGGGGGGGCCCATCCAGATCCTTCTCCAGCCTTTCTCCGTCGCTTCCTCCTCTTCCTCCTCTTTCCTCATTTCCATCCTTTATTTCCTCGAGCTCAAGGAGGAGACTGTCTTCAGGGCTCAGTAGGCCCCCCTCGCCCTGGGCGGAGCCCCCTGGCCTTTCCAGGTTGATCAGGAATCTGTACACAATCTGTACCCTCTGTCTACCCGTCGTCCCCCCCTATCCCCCCCAGTCTGGGTGCAGAAGCCACAGGGTGCATGCCCTGGCCCTGGGAGCCAGTGACTGGAGGCTCAGGAGCTGTTGAGGTGGGGAGCTCCGGCCCCGTCCCCCTTCCCCAGGTCGGCTTGAGAAGGAGATTAATAAGGGGTCCCGGGCAGGTCCGACTTTCTCAGTGGCTGACTTTCCTCCATCTGCTAAATGGGGAGAGTAATGGAGCTACCCGGCTGTCCTGCTGAGCCTTTGAGGCTTCCAAGAACGAAGGGCTCCCGTCCAGCCCCCGCCCATTCTCCGCAGCCTAGCCTTGGGCAGGGGGTCCCTGGGACTCTGCTGCCCTCCAGTGGCCAGAGCCCCCTGGGCACTTAGAACCAGCCAGCCTTGCAGCTCATTCAACTGGAATCCCTCGCTATCCCTCCAAAGCTACTTTGGGCAGAGACCTCGGAACCAGAAGATAACAGGGGTTTGCGAGGGGTGTGGGCGCACGTTGGGTGTGTGTGTGTGTGTCACACGGCAAAATGAGGGCAGTGCCTGCTCCAGAACCCGGGTCTTCTGGCCCGCAGCACTTCCAGCCCCATGAGAGGGAGCCGGGGCTTCGAACTGGTCTTTCCTGAGCTATCACAGCTGCTGCAGCGAAATCAGGACCGACGGGAACTCGCACGATGCGGGTCAGCTGGGACGATACCAGGCTGGGAGGAAACGGACGGGCCGGCATCCGCCTGGAAGCGTCCTCTCCCTCGGAGAAAACTAGGGCGGCCCGCGCGTGCGCGTTGCCTAGCAACCAGGCGTCTTGCCCAGCGCTGTGGGGAACGACGGAGCCCCACTCATGGAAGGACTCGCTGCGCCCCCTCCGAGCCTCCCATTTTGTTCACCCAAGTGAACAAAAATTGGAGCGGGTTCTGATTTTGCTTCCTCTGCCCTGCCGACAGCAAAGGAGGAGCTGTCCCTCACCGCCCCTCCCTCCGCCCCTGGAAGTCCAAGTGCAGAGGGCCCCTCCCCGCCGGCCACTCTGGGCATTGCCAGGGAACCGCCCCTCCCAGAAGCCATTCTCGTGCATCCCCGACGGAACTGTTAACCACAAGGTCAGCGGTTTGAAGCCGCTTGCCACTCCACGTGAGAAAGGCGAGGCTTTCCACTCTCGAAATCAGTTACAGTCTCGGAAACTCGCAGGGGCAGTTCTACCCTGTCCTGTTGGGTCTCTGTGAATCGGAATCCACTGGATGGCAGTGAGTGAATGGGGGCAGGAGGGTGGGGCTTGAGAATGCCTTAACTTCCCCTCCCCTTGATGAGTCAAATACTTAAAATCCTGGCCGTGGTTATGATTGATGGACGGAGCATAGCTAATTACCCTGGAGATTGAAATGGCTGTTTCTGTTTTAAAAGGCTTCAAATGAGTTAATTATTTCCTTTGCTCACCTCTAACCTCGTTACACTTCTAAATGAATCACAGTATTGATCTTGGAACTGATTTTTGGTGTTACACCACCCAAACGGGTTTAATTAGGGTTTGGAAATGCTGCCGTGCCTCCTCTGCTGACCAAATAACCTAGCCTTGTGTTTTACTTACATCTTACTGCCCTGTCCTTGGCTCAGGAGGCCAAGGCTGGACACGGGCGCAGCGAGGCCCCTGACACTGCCCCTGCTCGGCTCCGCTCCTTCCCTCTCCCCCCTCGGGCAGCTGCACCCTGGAAGGTGCAAGCAGGGCAGCCCCTGGAGGCACCTCCTGTCCTCTCCTCTGGCCACCCTTGGGGGCTTGGAGACTTGGTTATGGCAGGGGATGGTCCTGTGTTATGTGGTGAGGTCCAGACAGGTCTGGGGCCCAAAGAGGGCTCAGGCTCCCAGCCCTGGACTTCCATGGTTCCCTAGTTGGAATGCCTTTTCATCTTGGCTCAAATTTCCTCCAGATCCCTAAGAAATCTTTAACTCTGACCCCCAGCCCCAACTCCATTTCTGCCCCCTCCTCATCTTCTTAAAAACTGCAGGAGCAAAGGGTACCCATCCCCCCCAGGGTGGGGAACAGGAAGGGGTTCAGGATGTAACAGACCAAGATCCCTTACCCTGCATCTCCTGCTGTTCCACAGATGGCCCTGGGCTGGTGTCTGTCCCTTTCTGGGCCCGTTTCCTCCTCCAACAGGATAAGCCCTTCTGTGCCCTCATTCTCCCACCCTCTTCCCTCATGGCAAATGAGTGTCAGCAGGCACCTTGAGGTAAGGCGGGGACAGTGGACAGGGCAGGTGTAGTCCCAGCCACATACAAAATAAACCTGGACCTGGGCTCCTCTCTGCCATGATCAGTCCAGCTTCTAGAAGGAGTGGTCTGCCCTCACCCCTCCTTTATCCTCTGCTTGCTGTCTCCTCCACCACTCAATCCTGCTCTAGGACCCCAGCACCCTCTGCCAACCCGCCCGGCCTCGGAGAGAACTGCCCACAGCCTAGGCCTTGCTCTTCTCTTCCCTCAGCCCCTGTGGGGGTGGGGGTCTCCTTGACCCTCTGGCTGTCCTTATTCTTAGCAGGTATTCCCCCCTGCCCCTTAAATGTCTCCAGGCTCTGCCTGAAGACCTCTTCTCCCTTTTCTTCTCTTTTTGCTCTGCACCCCCAGCCCTGGTGAGCCCACCTTGCTGGTGGTTTTGAGTAGATGTAACTCAAAGCCCTGTCTCCACTCAGAAGGCTCCCCGAGGTCCAGCCAAGTGGTGACTGGGTCAGATGTTTTCATTTGGACAATGGCGGGGGAGCGGTGTGTGTGTTAGTCTGGGTTGACTACAGAAACAAATTTATAGACACTTACATGTGTGTAAGAGAGAGTTTTATATCAAAGAGTCATTGTACATTAAGAAAACATCCCATTCCAGTCCAGATCAAGTCTATAAATCTGGTAATAACCCATATGTCTGATACCAATCTATAAATTCCTCTTCAGACTCACGCAACACATGCAATGATGCTGAATGCAGGAAGATCACAGGCCAGTGGGTGGAAAGTCTTGTGGATCCAGTGGCAGTAGAAGCATCTCAGCACTGGTGTGGGTCTCCACATGGTTTCTCCCGCTCCAGGCTCTGGCTCCATCAGACTCATTTCACAGGGAGTGAGTATGTGTCCAGCCTCCAGCAAACTATTTATCTCCTTAGCACCTCCAAATGAGGTCATCAAACTACAACCTGATGGACATGCTAGGCTCCACCCCTCTACAAGTTGACACCTGATTATGTAACTGCCACAGGAGGCAATGACAAGTCTAAGTAAGAGGCTATTCGGGTCTGAGCAGTGGGTGAGGGGCTGGGAGGTAGGGGTGATTCATGGATGGTAGGCTTGGAGGACTAATTTCAAGGAGGATTTAACGAAGATTCCAAATCAATGGTCTCTGGGAGCTGCTGGCTGATACTGGCACCATCAAGGAGAAACAGTCTTGCAAAGAGGATTCAATTTATAGGATTGAATGTGAAGTGCCTAAAACCAAGACCCCTACTGGAACCTCTCCTGCGGGTTTCTGAGACTGGACCTCTTTATTTCAATGGACAGCTCCATCTCTCTCCCACAGAGTGACTGGTGGGCTTGACCTGCTGACCTTGAGATTAGCTGGTCACTGCATAGCCCACTACGCCATGTCCAAAAGGAGGAGGGAAGACTCAAGCAAGATAACGACTTACACAATTTCCTATAACTACCTTGTGGTCTTGGGAGTGGACAGTTTACTGGCCAGAGCAGCCTGACTGGGAACCAGGCTATGTTCCCCATCATCTCATACAGAGGAAGAAGTATGGATATGGGGGATCAGAGCATCGATGCTGGACCCCAACTTTAAGAATAGTCTATTAGTAAATGAGTCCTGAAAGGATTCACAGACTAAATCCTAATCCTGGTCACACACTGACCCCTGATCCTGCTTACTTAGTGAGCCCCAATCCTGGTCACAGACAGAGTCCTGAGAGTGATTACGAGATGAGCCCTGATCCTCCTAACCCTCGAAACCCTGACCCTGGTAACCCATCGAGCTCTGCTTCTTTCCACTTTATTGTGCTGCAAATCCGCCCAACAATGCAGCAATCATCCCCAAAGTTTCTGCAGGGGTGGTCCAGGGACACCGAGGACAGTGTTTCAAGTCGAGCAACCTTTCTCCCTTCTCCAAACCACTCTGTAAACAAGGTTTCCATGTCCCTTTGTGGTTGGACAATTTTGTGCCAGCTAGACACCACTGGCTAGGGTTGGAGTCAAATCTGTCAATCAAGTCACAGCCTCATGACACCTCTTTGATGCCACCAGCCTTCTGCACAAGAGCAAATGAACAGAGGTGACCTCTCTTGCAGATCATCTCTTGCTGGAGCTTTGCCATTGACCCTGAGAGCTGTCTGCCCCCTGCCATGGTCCCCAGGCTTTGGAGCCATGCGATGACCCTGCCCCCACCAGCCTGTGATCTTCCTGCCTCCGGGTTCACCAGCCTGCAGCCTCGTGGGTCTGAAGAAAGACTAGGATGTGCAGACCTGGGCTGGACAGGACTGGGATGGCTCTTGATATCTAGATAGACAGTTTGATAGACAGCTCTTTCGTAGGCAAAGATAAGTGTCACTGGACTTGTTTCTCTAGACAACCTGCCCTAAACAGTCTTCAAAGCCAACCACCCCCCCCTTTTAAAAGATCATTTTATTGGGGGCTCATACAACTCTTATCACAATCCATCCATCCATCTATCCATCCATCCATCCATCCATCCATCCATCCATCCATCCATCCATCCATCCATTGTGTCAAGCACATTTGTACATTTATTGCCATCTTCATTCTCAAAACATTTCATTTCTACTTGAGCCCTTGGTATCAGCTCCTCATTTCCCCCCTCCTTCCCTGTCCCCTTCTCTCATGAATCCTTGAAAATTTATAAATTATGATTTTGTCATGTCTTACACTGTCCAATGTCTCCCTTCACCCACTTTTCTGTTGTCCATCCCCCAGGGAGGGGGTTATATGTAGATTCTTGTGATCGGTTCCCCCTTCTACCCACCGTCCCCTTACCCTCCTGGTATTGCTACTCCCATTATTGGTCCTGAGGAGCTTATCTGTCCTGGATTCCCTGTGTTTCTAGTTCTTATCTGTACCAGTGTACATCCACTGGTCTAGCCAGATTTGCAAGGTAGAATTGAGATCATGATAGAAAGGGCAGGGGGAGGAAGCATTTAGGAACTCGAGGAAAGTTTTATGTTTCATCATTGCTACACTGCACCCTGAACGGCTCATCTCCTCCCCAAAACCATTCTGTAAGGGGATGTCCAGTTGCCTACAAATGGGCTTTGGGTCCCCACTCCGCCCTCCCCCTCATTCACAATGATATGATTTTTTTGTTCTTTGATGCCTGATACCTGATCCCATTGACACTCATGATCACACAGACTGGTGTTCTTCTTCCATGTGGGCTTTGTTGCTTCTGAGCTAGATGGCTGCTTGTTTACCTTCAAGCCTTTAAGACCCCAGATGTTATATCTTTTGATAGCCGGGCACCATCAGCTTCCTTTACATTATTTGCTATGCACCTGCTTTGTCTTCAGTGTTTGTGTCAGGAAGGTGAGCATCATGGAATGCCAGTTTAATAGAACAAAGTGTTCTAGCATTGACGGAGTACTTGAGTGGTGGCCCAATGTCCATCTGCTACCTTAATACTAATCCTATGTTTACATATGTACATGCCTGCATTTAGACCTCTATAATGGCCCTTTGTCCCCTAGTTATTTCCTCTATTTCCTTTTACTTTCCTCTTGTCCTACTACCATGCTCAGCCTTCATTAGGGTTTCAGTAATTCTTCTGTTACATTGCCCTTGATCAAGCCCTACCAGGTCTCTTACACCCTCCACACCACCGATTTTGGATCACTTGTTGTTCCCTTGTCCCACAGTTCACAATTGCAAGGAGTTGGAAACAACCCAAATTTCCATTAACAGATGAATGGATTAAAAAATTGGTACAAAAAATCTCCCCAAAAACCTGTGGTACATACATACAATGGAGTACTACATATCACTAAAAATCAGTGAAGAATGCATGAAGCACATCGCAGCATGGGAAGAACTGGAGGGAATTATGCTAATCAAAGTAAGCCAAGCACAAAAGGACAATTACAACATGAGTCCCTGAGGTAAGCTTTTAAAAAATGCAAAAGGAGCTTAGGGAAAAAAAACTGTATACAAACATTCCTGGGGTGAGGATCAGGTAGTATGGCAGGGGCCAGATCAAATCCAGGGATACATATGGTAGCCAACTACAAAGGAGGGGGAAAAGGAAGGGTAAAAAAAAAGAAATGTGTAGCGGGGGAACAGGGCATTAAGGGATCAGACTTCAACCTGGTGCTGCAGGATGTGAATGCTGGCAGGAAGCAGGGAACCAGTGGAGAAAGCTGAGGGGCCAACTATGTGGAAAGCCACCCTTCCCCCTAGAAGAATTCAATTCAGAGGACAGCACTGAAGCTACAGCTCAATGAGAGGGACATGTCTGATCAGAGCACATGGGAGCAAATGAAGGGAGAGAGAGTGGAGCACATCCTGGCCCACCAAGCCCTGAGGACGATATCCCTGCTCAGAGCAGCCAATGCACAGAGAGGACCATATGGCCGGTACCACTATGAGACATGACATCTCTCACTGACCCATAGCCTTACAGGGGACAACACTGGAGACGCAGTGTGGGAATTGTGTCCGATCTGACCCCAACATACCAAGGCAAAACACTATGGGCGTGCAACAGACCAGCAATGGGAGCAGAGCAAGGAAGTCCGGAGGGAATACCAAAAGTAGATTTTGGGGCTAGGGCATAGCACCCCATCTGACTCGACTGGAAAACACTCCTAAAGGTCAACAAACAGTCCTTGAATTATTTACAGGCTTTTCTTTTTTTGTCATTTTTTTTTGTTGTTTTCTTTTGTTGCTTGGTTTTCCTCTGTCCTGTTTTTGTGCATATTATTATCTCTGCAGGTCTATCTAGATAAGATAGGCAGAATAAACAATCTGGAGGTGAAAACAATGGACCAACAGTTCCGGGGGGACATAGGAGAGGGAGAGGGAGAGGGAGAGGGAGGGGGAAAACTCCCCTCTACCTCTCCTTATAACCTGATCACCACTAACAATGTACTATCGTTTATAGATTCTTATTAGTGAGATCATACAATACGTGCACTCCAAGACTGACAAGCTTTATTTGGCAGGATGTGTTCCGGGTGTGTACAGGTTGTGGCAAGCCCCAGGATTCCATTTCTCCTAGTGGGTGAGTCATATCCATCACGTGTGCCTGTGCCATGACCTGGTGACCCACTCATCAGTTTGCATTCTCATGCTTCGGCCACACCGAGCCCTGACCTTGGTTCTAGGCCCATGGAGGTGACAGGTTTTATCAGCTGCCGAGGCTTCTGGTGCCCGCTCCCCTTCCTCTGCCCTGGGGTGGGGGTGGTGAAGTAGGACCTCACTGTAACCCAGAAGGGCAGGATGAGCAGTAGAGGGCGGGTCCAGGGACTGGCAGCATTGGCTTATTTGTTTATTCATGGATTCCCTGGGACTACTTGGATTTGGAGCAGCCCCGTTGAAGGAGGTAAAAACCTCGAACTCACTGCAGTCCATTGGCACTCACAGGCGTCCCTACAGGACAAGACAGAGAGCTGTCCCAGGGGATCTTGGAGGCTGTGCGTCTTCACAGGCGCAGACCGCCACACCTTCCACGCTCATCTTCAAGGACCCAGTGCGATCACTAATGTCTGGTTCCTCACATGCCTGCGAAAAAGCTCTTCAGTGACTGCTGGGTGCTTGGGGTCCTCTGTCAAACTGGCCTGGGAACGTGTCTTCACAGTCCTGGCCACCCTGGTGTCCCCCATTTCCCTGTGTCCTGAGACTCCCTCAGCTGGACCTTGATGGAACCTGGCTCACCTTTGGGGAGCCCACGGTGGTGGAGAAGGCTCCAGACTGCCTGAAATTCACAATCCGTGCCCACCACATCCCAACCCTGTCACCATGGCTCGCTTAGTTCCTCTCTCTGCCTCTGTTTTGCCATCTGTAAAGTGGGTTGGGGGACAATAGAGCTTATCCCACTGAGTCGATGGAAGGGCTTTGCTGGTGTCCTTGAGTCAATTCAGACTCTCAGTGACCCCACGAGGCAGCGTCGAACTGCCCCGCAGGGTTTCCTGGGCTGTAAACCGTGTGCGAGCAGGTGGCCAGGCCTTTCGCCCACAGGGTCTATCAGTGGCTTCCAAACACCAAACTTCTGGTCAGCAGCCGAGTGCTTAACTGTTGTTTGTGCCAACAGGACCCTTCCTTATGAGGACTCATTAACATTAAGTGCTGAGTGTCTGGCGTGGAATGAGTGTTCTTCTTGGGTTAGCTATTGCTATTATTTTGCCTGTGGATACACATTAGGCTGACCTTGTGGAAAGATCATCACACCTTGGTGAGGCCGCATCCAGGCCCTGGAGGATCCGGTAAGTTCAACAATAATGAATTGATGCCTCTTCAGGCTGGTCTGTGCCGGGCACAGGTGACACAGGAAGAGGCCCCTCTCTCCCCTGCCACAATCTTGTCCTCAGGGGGCTTACTGTCTGTGGAAAGGCACATGCTGCGTTGGGAAGAAGTGGGGGAGATGAACTCATTGGGGGGTTGGTGGGTCTTCCTTATAGCTAGCTACCATTTATTGAGCACCTACTGTGTGCTGGGAGCTTTAACCCCCCGATGCCATTTTATCCTCCTTAAGAGCCACATAACAATTCTAGGGGATACCGTATAGCTGAGCACTCTAAGATCCAGAGGAGGTGGGATGGGAAGGCCTGAGACTTTTCTGCATCACGGGACGGTATGACTGAGACCCAGAGCCCAGGGCCCAAGGGTGCTCCCTGATTGAGGGGTCCTGGAAGAGAAATGGGTGCAGGCAGGACCTTGACCGAGGCCTTGAAGCCCAGGCTGAGGACCTCCACGTAGTGACCTCTCTGCGTTTGAACCAAGTAGCGTCCAGCATGGGACACAAGAGTGGGACCCCTGCATGCTCCACCAAGCCCATCTCTGAACACCAGGACCACCTGTGTGTCCCATGGCCCAGAGCTCAGGGATGGTCCACACCTGCATGCTCACAGGTGTGCTGCTGGCAGGGGACCTTCCAGGGGCCTCCCTCACAGACCCCACAGGAACTCCCTTCCTGTGGACCCGAGCAGGGCCAGACTCCGGAAGGAGCTCACATTGGCTCCAGGCAGAGGCTGAAGATGGGGGTGGAGGTTATGGCAGAAGGATGATCCTAGTGTCCTTGGCCAGGGGCCTGGAAGCTGGGCTGTGGGTGGGCTTGAGGCACAGGAAGGCAGCTGCCTGTGGGGCTAGGGGACCTCCCACTTAGCTTTCTGTGCCTGCCTGGGAGGTGGCCTGAGGACCCTGACAGCCTGCTGGGAGAGGCAGGCCTGGGGGTGGGGGGCCCTGTATTTCCCTGTGCCTCCTGCCCCTGACTTGCCTCCTCCGCACAATTAGCCGCACTTGTCTCTAATTGATTCCTCTGGTGCTCACAGGACAATTAGAATTTAAATTGCCTTTTAGAAAGGTCACAAAAACATGATCAAAGAGGAATCTATTAGAGGGGCTGGGGTGGACCCTCCTCCCCCGCCCCCTCCCTCCTGGAGCTGAGGGGGTGGCAGGGGCAGTGCTGAGCCCACTGCACCCGCACAAGGACTTTGCCTGCCATGTTCAAGTCTTCCCCCGGCTCCTGAGGGCCTCTCTCAGATGGGAGGGCCTGGGAGGGCAGATCCAGGCCCTCTGCTGGGTGCTGGGTGCTGGGTGCTGGGTGCAAGTCTCCCACCAGCTCCTTTGCCTTCTTCAAACCCGTCACCCCTTCCCCAGCGGGAACTGGGCTGGCCCCCAGTGTGTGAGTGCTAGCCCACGCAGCTCCACCCTCGTTTCCCAGGGCCTGCTCCCGCCTGCCTCTCATCAGCTGTGGGAGCTCCCTGCCACCCCTGAATCTCAGTGGGCTCACTGCGGTGACATCAGTGTAGTTTGCTTCCTAAAAGCAGGAGGCTCCCTCGAGAACCCCAAACCGCCCTGGCCACCACATCTTTGCTTCCAAGTTTTTCATCTGCCCCGTGGGAAGCCATCTCTGGACTTGCCCTCTGACCTCTCCAGGCCCTATGGTCCTGCCCTGGCCATGCCCCTGCTCTTGCCCATGGGTGCAAAAGCCTGTCTCTACCTGGGCACCCCCCTGGGCAGAAGCTCCGCCTCCACCTACCAGTGGCACAGCTGCGCAGCAAGATGGGGTCCAGGGCCTCGACTTCCCCCTCCACGCAGTGCAGCGGGGGCCAGGTTGGGCGGCTCTGTGCACCCTGCGGACTGGAGACCTCGCTCTCAGACTGGAGGTTCACGGGGCTGGGGTGCAGGGCCTGGAGGGGGCCTGGGGCACTTCCTCCGGCCTGATTGTCACACTAAGGTTGTGGGGAGGTAGACAATAAGCCAGGGAGGAGCTTGGCTCCTCAAGGCAGCTAGACCCCAGTGGGGTCTGGAAGGAAATCCTTATGGCAGCCCCAGGCCCTCCCCAGTTCCTGCCATGAAGCTGCAGAGCGTGGAGCGCGTGTGGAAGTGCCTATCCTGCCAGCCTGGACTCTGGAAGGAGGTGGGGACGAGGTGGCTGCTTCTCTTTGCCCCACCCGGAGCCCGCCCACCCAGAGTCTCTGGCAAACTTCGGATGGGGAGCAACCTACTATGTGTCAGCCCCTGAGCAGGATGCTTCCAGAGCCTGACCTTAAAGCTCGGCAGAGCTTGATGCCCCCATTTCACACCCAAGAAAACGGACTCCGGGGGGTAGAGTGTCTTGCCTGGGGTCCCGCGAGGGGTCACATTCACTTGCCACCCAGAGCCAGGGTTGGGGCACTCCAGGCATCAGGGGGTCATGTGGCTCTGTCTAGGGGTGGGGACTTGTGGAGGGGAGAATCACACTTACCTCCCACCAGGAGACCCTATCCTTGCTCATTTCGATCCAGGCCCCGAGCTGCAGGGCAGCAGATAACTGGGTAACCCAGCCTGGTTACCAAACCCCGCCGAACTTCATTTGGACACCCCATGAGGCCGCCCACGAACTGAACGGACTGGCCCCTGACCTGTGTGAGCCGGCCTGCAGCTGGCTTCTCGACCCGACCCAGGAGCAGGGTCCTTGTTAAAGTGGAGGCAAGGGGTGGGGTGGGGAAGACAGGTCTACGCAGGACGCTCGCAGAGGTCAGGGGAGTGCCTGTCGCACTGCAGGTAAGACCTAGCAAGGCCATCCGGCCTGTGCCCTTGTTTAAGAGACAGATCTAGCCCTCAGTCTCACCCTGTTGGCAGACGGGGTGTGTCTCCAAGCGGGTTGGAGATGGGGTGCTCACGGAGGGGATGCCCTTGTTGGGAACGTCCCCACTGACGAAGCATCCTGCTCTGACCCTGGGTCTGGTCAGGGTGAGGCGCAGAGTCAGCATTTGAGGCCTGAGACGGCCTCACAGGTGCCATAAATCCCAGGGCCCTTGGCGAACAGGCCCAGAAAGCTGATGTGACAGCACTTGGTAAATTTAGGGGCCGTCACTGAGCCGGGCGGGGCCGGATTTACAGTCTCCCTGCCCCATTTACTGTCCAGTCAGCCCGAAGGAGGCCCATTCCCAGAGCCTGGTGGCTCCGGCTGCTCCTCCCGGGTGGAACAGTCAGTGGGGGCTGCTGCGCTGGGCCACCTGACATCTTCATCCTTGCAGCCAGAAGCCTGGAGCCACAGCATGGCCTGTCTTGGTCCTCAGCCCAGGAATACATGGCCCAGAGAAGAACTCAGCAGAGGCCACGTGGGCCTGGTCCAGCCTCTGAATCCCAGGTGAGGCCACTGCTTCAGTTCAAGGTCTCTTGGGCCTGAGGCCCCAGCTGACCTGGATCCCTTAAAACCACTTACCATTAAGTTGACTCTGACCAGCAACCTCCCGCCTGTCAAGGTCTCGCTGTGCTCCCTGGGGTTCTCTATGGCAGAGTTTTGGGGAGTGGATCACCACGCCTTTCTTCTGAGGCACCTCTAAGGGGACCCAAACCTCCAGGGAGCCTTTAGCATCCGCTCACGGGGTGCACCACCCAGGGACAGCACCACGTCCCCTTCACCTCTCCCGAGATGTTTGGGGCCAGGAAGCCCTGTCCTCTCCTGATGCCTCCGCCTATCATCTTTCCTGGCACTCAGGCAGTGGTGACTGAGAAGGTGGCAGGGACTGGCCCATCTTGCTTCACACACACACAGAGCGCAAGCAACACGGTGGGTCATTTTGAGGGGAAACAGTGCAGGTAGCATTCCACCTGCAGAATGCCGACAGGGACCTGGGCATCGTCCAGTGCTTCCCCAGGACAGAGAAGACATCCTCCTAACCAGATGTGCAGTGCCGAACCCATGCCACCTGCAGTCTCCCAAAGCCACTTCCTGAAAAAGGTCTGGCCTTTATCCTCCAGCCAATCAGAGTCCAGAAAAGCCCACCCACTCAGGGCTGGCCCTCCTGCCTCCCCCACACTGCCAGGCCCTCCGCAGGATGGGCTTTCTTCTGTGGTGCTTGTTGCTGGGACCTTCAAAAGGCACAATAATCAGGGGAGAAGGTGAACTGGGGTCAGTCGGTGACCAACACTCAAAGTTCTAGTGTCCTTGCGAGGAGCATGCGGTGGCTTTGGGGAATGTCACCTATCTGGGCTTCATCTGCAGGTGGCAACCTGGTTCCTACCCCCTGGAGTTCAGTCAGACTCCTGAGAGGAAGGCTGGCCGGGCTCCCTGGCTCCAGGACAAGGCCTTAGTCAGCAGGCCTGTAGGCCCCCACCAACCTCTCTGGACCCTCCTCCTCCTGAGCCTGCAGTTTCCATTGTACTTTCTCATCTCCTAGACTCCTGCCTTCCTGCTGGGGCAAGTGCTCCCCTGGTCACCTTTCCTGGTCTTTGCTATCCACGGTGGGCCTGGTCATACAGGGTCGCATCCCCATCTGGATAGTGTGTCCACATGTGTGCTTGCATAGTGTATCTGTTGTACATGTTAGCCTGCAGTGTATCCTCATAATTTGTGCCTACATAGTAGATCCACGTACATGTGTACCTGCAGTGTATCCATATACATGTATGCTTGTGCCTGCACAGTGTATCCGTGTGCATGTGTGCCTGCATAGTGTATCCACATACATGAGTACCTACATAGTGCATCTGTGTTCATGTGTGCCTGCACAGTGTATCTGTGTGCATGCTTGCCTGCATAGTATATTTGGTTGAGGTGTGTGATATGCATCTATGAGTGGGCACGTATAACCATGTATACATGTGACTGTGTATGTGTCTTTGTATGTGTGTATAGCAGGCTTGTGTGTACTACTGTGTACATCCATGTATGATATGCATCTATGTGCAACAAATGTGAACATGTCACTTGTGTTTGCATCATGCAGGGTATGCTGTATTTCCTTGTCCCTGGAACATGGAGCCCCGGCCCCATCCTTGTCGCTGGATGTGTGCAGAGAGGTCTCTCACTGGCTCTTCCACCTGGGCTACCTTGCTCCCAGGAAGAAGGCCCCGGCCCTTCCTGCCTCCCTCTCAGACTGAGCCCCAGCCCCGGCTCTCAGCTGGGCAGGGGAAGCACCACACCCTCTGTAGGCCCATTTCTCCCAAACCAAACTCCTTCTCATGGAGTCTATTCCAACCCGTTGCAACTCTATTGGCCAGAGTAACACTTCCCTGTGAGTATCCAAGACAGTAACTCTTTACAGGTGTAGAAAGCCTCATTTCTCCAGGTGAGTAATTGGTTTTGACCTTGAGGTCTGCACAGGCCATGAGGGCGGCCCTCCCACTCCTACCTCACTCCTTCTCCGCAGACCCCTCACACCCCCTCCCTTTCTAGGAGAGTCAGAGACGCAGGGAGCACGGTTTAGGGGGCAACCTGAAGCCAGTGGTTGAGAAGGGTGCCCACAAAGGCTGCTCCCCATGCTGAGTGGAACTGTGGAGTCTCCTCCTGGGGACGACTGGCCTTCAGTGCCTGCTTGGCCCCTCAGTCCCTCCAGCAGCAGCACACAGGGCCCTTCCTTCTACAAGATGACCAATGAGTGACAGACTTGGCGCATACCAGAAGGTGAGCCCACCTTTCACTGCGCTGGGAGGCCTCCCCTGTGCTCAGGTGCCCCCCCCCCCCACTGACAAGCAGGGGAGCGGCTGAAGCATTCTCAGTATTCTGTGCCCTGCCTGCATCCCATCCCCAGCCTAGGGGCTACTCTTAGCTCCTTTCCTCTACCTGCTTCTAGGCTGAGATTTCTGGAGGTCACCTGGCTCCAGCAGGTGCCCTGCCCTGCCCAGAGACACAGCAACTAACCAAGGGTGGGCACCTGTCTGAGCAGCAGAGGAAGGAGGGCCTGGCACTGACATTGGTGGGGTCTTGCTGTTCTGGGGTGGGAGGCCAACAAAAACTCTCTCTCTCTCTATTCAGCTCTGGGCACCCCAGATCAAAGGGGAGCTAGGGCCCAGTGTGGAGTCTGGGAGCGAGCTGGGCAGAGGGAAGCAGTTGGGGGGGGGGCATGGACACTGGGGGAGGGAGAGCTGCTGGGAGGGCAGGCGTCTCTGGGGGCGGGGATGGGGGTGTGAGGTGAGGAGGGGCTGCTGCTGGTCCAGTGCGTGTTGCTGGGATGTTGGCCCCTCCCATGGAGAGACAGATGTCCCTTTCATGGTAAGAAGGCAGGAGGTGCAGCAAGGGCGGGGAGTGGGGCAGAGGGCCACGCCTCCTCCTCGTGGCCCCCCAGGGAATGGGAGAGAGCATCACAAGGGTCACCTGGCTGTGGTATCAGCCCCTTCCCTGAGTCTTCATCTGCCCAGGGGTGGGCAACTGCCCTGGGGCTTCCTGGGGGCCTGACGCGTCAGCAATGCACAGAGTGCCTGCGTGGTGGGGTGGGGGCGTGCCAGGCCAGTGCCCCAGACCCTGGAGCCCCAGCTGTCCTGGTGGATGGAGATGAGAATGCACCCACATGGAGCAGCTGCCTAAGCCTTTCCAGCCAGAGACACACCCTGCACCCAGCTCAGTGACAGGGGCTGAGGCTCAGGGTCTGGCATGCTGCCCAAGCCCAGCCCCAGCCCCCTTGCTTGCCCTCAGGAGGTGACAGGAAGGCCGGCACCGCTGGCCATGTCCAGGCCCCTGCGCCCCAGCATTGCTGGAATCCGCAATGACAGCTGCGTAACATTCGCGCCAGAACAGAGGTGACTCCGTGCGAACTCACCACTTCATACCTCCCTGCAACCCCTCCCTCTCCCAGGCTCACCTGCGCAGAGGTACACCTGCCAGCCCTTGAAGCCTCACTGGAGGGCCTGTCTCTTCATGCCCTGGCCCCTCTCACCCCAACAAGGACACTCTCCATATGTCTCTGACCTTCCCTGAGACCCTCAAAGGGTTGCCCTGTGGGGCCACCTTCAGTCCCACCAGAATGCCGGTCCTACTCAACGGGCCCACCTGTGATGGCTGGAGGTGGAGTCACCCCGGGCTGCCCACTCACAGAGCAGAGGTTGGTTCCCTCGATCTACTTCTGAAAACAATTACATCAGCCTCAGAGCACAGGCAGCCTGCAGGGGTGCCACGAGGTAGGGTCAACTCCTGGCAGCTGATTTTGGGATGGCTGCCTATGAATGGCACCCCCTGCCCCTCCCCTTGTGGATCCCAACCCCACAAGGACCCCTTCCTTCCAGGAAGCCCTCCCCACCTGCCTGGACCTTCGCCCACCAAGTCCCTGTTGTGAGCCAGTAACAGTGGTGGCCCTGAGTGCCCCGTGGGGTAGAGTCTCCTCCTGGGTAGCCGCCTAGTCAGAGGGTAGTTTGCCTTGCGATTCCAGCCCCAAGGCCAATAGGAAGTGTTTTCCTTAGACCCTGAGGGTGACAGCGGGCCACCACCAAGGGACTAACCCTCCTTCTCTGCCCAGGCAGGCCCACTTGCTCTTTGGTCCCTTCTGGAAATTTCTGATCGTCTTGAGGTGTCTGACAAGCCTTGGCTGTCTTCACTCCACCGTACAGCCAACAAAGCCACTGGAAGGGGGAGGGGTGCTCCTTGGACCCCATTCCGTCACAGGGAGATGGATCCTGCGCCCAGACACTGGTCTCCGGTTGCCCCCGTACCTCTAAGTCTGCCACGTCTCTCTCCCTTGTGTGCACAGGCCCAGGCTGCCCTGAAGGCCCCTGGCTGCCCTTCCAACCTCCTCCTGTAAACAGATACCTGCTTCTGGAACCTGCTTGGCAGGGCCAGGATCTCATCTTCCCCTGCCTCCTTCCGGTCTGGGCATGGTCCATCCATCTTCCCCTAGTCCAGAAGCCTGCATCCACCTGCACCTGGAACCCGCCACGGCCTGGACGCCGGCCCCTTGGGAAAGAGAGAGGAGAAGGGACGGAAGTGGGGAGATGCAGGTGAGGGTGACACCGGAGGAGGGAAAGCCTCCCGCTTGTGTTTTCCCCCTCTCTTTCTAAACAACTTGACTTTTCGACTCTCCCTCTCCACACCCTCCACCATCCAACTCTGTTCTCTGCTAATGGCCGAGTACTAAAAAAATTATCCCTTGTAGTGTGTGAGTGAGAGGCCGAGACAGGAGCCGGGAGAGGGAGGAAGGAGAGGAAGAAAAAGGTTATTATAAATGTGTCAGCTTTGTTTATGGCCCTTTCTCAGCAAGGGAGGGAGAGACAACATCCGAGCTCGCTTTAAAGCAGCCTGCCAGCGTGGCTGGGGAGTGTAAATAATTTTTATTCTCTGCTGCATTTGGATATTTTAAAATATACCCCCGCCAGCCTTCGTGGGGAGCCCGGGAAGCCTGCTGGGGTGGAGCGGGCAGGGGGCGGTGTGCCACTCGGCCCCTTTGATGGAACTGTGTTGGACAATTAGGGCTTTTTCAAAAGCGGCGTTTGCAGATAAAGGCCTCCTGCCCAAGGCGCCCAGGGAGATAGTGCAGCCAGGCCCAGTGGCTGGCTGTCCAGGGGCTAATGTATCAGGGCAGGATTAGGGAGGACATGCAGGCTCCCACTGTCCTTTCTGATAAGGCTGACAGGGCACAGGCCACTTACTGACTGTACTCCCTGCCCTCTGGGACTTGAGATCCAGCAGGCTCCGGTTTCAATCACTAGCACCTACTGTGTGCTCCTTGAGAGGCAGGGGAAGGTAGAGACCATCTCACATAGCTTGCCCTTTGATCCCTCCCCACTAGAGCACCGGCCAAGACCAGTCCAACACCCTCACAGTCCTCCTCACCCCCAGACCTCTCCTTCACCTCCTGGACGACTACCTCACCTCCCAAACCAGAACGTGTACCTTCTTGACCTCTAGAGCAGCCCACTGCATTCTGGGTGCATCCTAAGTCACTATGACATAGTATGGGGCTTGCCAAATAAACAGATGGCTCATCTGGGTCCTGTGAGCCCTGGGACAAATGTCTTCTCAGGTCGGGAGCCTCTATTTCTCCCCCTGTGAAATGGGCACAGTGGGGGCACTAACCTCATTGGATCACGAAGACAAGATGAGATAATGAGTGTACTGAGCTGTCTGCCATGCCCAGAGCTCACCCTGAGCAGCGGTATCCAGTGTTATCTGGTGTGTGCAGAGACGGGCATGCTCAATTCTGAAACTAACTTGTCAACGTGCCAGCATGGAACCCAGGAGCCAGCAGAGGCTGAGAGCAGCTGAACCCTGTTGTCTGGGAGCTCAGGGGCCAAGCTGGACAGAGGGACTGTGTGGAGCAGTCCCGCAGACTTCGTGAGGGAAACTGAGGGAGTGGTGGGATGAGTGAGGAGTGCTTGGGGAAGAACCTGGCCTGGCCGGAGAGGAAAGGGTGGTCAGTGGTCAGATGGCTTGATGCTCTCTGTGGCTGGTTCTCAAAAGAGCCCAGGGAGGGGATGTGGCACTGATGTAGCTCATGAGGATTCCGCATGACCAGCACGTGACCTGTCCTCTCTCTTTGGACTTCTATCTCTGGGTCCCTCTGGGTATCTGCTCTGCATGATAAATGTGTTCTTAAGCTGCTCAGGGCTGGACGAAGCTGGCCGTGGCAGGCAGTGGGCCTGGGCAAGCGCAGGGAAGCCACAGAGGACAGGATCTGATTCTCCTATCTGTGACTTGGCTGGTCATGGAGAGCAAGTCCCTTGAGCCATGCATGTAAGTTGCTGCTGTGGCTGGAGCTGGGAGTGGAAGGACAGGTGTCCCTCAGAGCAGGGGATAGAGGGATGTTTGGCTCTGAGTACAGACAGAGGTAAGGGCACTGTGCAGCCTGAGGGCTAAGAGCTAGCCAGGAAGGCAAGGGAGACAGGAGAGAGAGGGAGCAGAGAAGGGCTGCACCCCTGCTTCCTGCCACTGGTCATTCCTCCAGCCACCAACACACTGCTGCCTGCTCGGAGCCTGGCCCTCAAGCCCTTGTGCTGAGAGGGAGGCAGAGGTGGAAAGAGACGAGGAGGCAGCAGACACCGTGGGAGTTCACTGGGGTCCAAGAGCAGGCAGGGGAGGTGACCACCACGGCAGGAAGCATATAGCAGGAAACATTGGCGTGGACCCTGAAGGTTGACATCGGAGTTTTCTCCACCGACGAGGCCCGTGGACATGGCCTCAGGGATGGCGGGGGAAAGGACAAGGTCGTTGCCTGGTGCTGGATTAGTGTCTCCCAACAGTGCCCTGAGGACCTCCCGTTCTGGGGGGGATCTTAAGGTGACTTGAAAGAAGTGTCTTCAGGCCAGATCTGTCTGGGAAACATTGGGATAAACCATGATCGGCATATCATATCGATGTGCACAAATCAATTGTATTTATATGCACCGGCAGGGAGCAATACAAAAGTGAAGTCAAGACAATTCACAAACTAGCATCAGGGAGAATGGAAAGCCTTAGGAATATCGAACCAGGCATGCATGATCTCTAGGATTTATAGAAAGCATCGGCAGCTCAACCACAGAAGGACAAACAACGGATTTAAAAATGGGCAAAGCACATGAACAGGCACTTCGCCCAAGAAGACACGGAGGAGACCAACAAACACATGAAGCCGTGCCCACGATCGCTGGCAAGATGTTAATCAAAACAATCATGGGATAACATCCCACTCAGGAAATACTGGGGTGATCCCAAACACAGACCACAACGAACGCTGGCGAGGGTGTGGAGAAACTGGAATTCTCCCATCCCGTGGTTGGGATTGGAAAAGGATACCACCTCGGAGGAAAATGAGATAGTAGTTTCTGGAAAAGTTGGAACTGCAGATAGCACATGGCCCAGCAATCCCACGTCGAGGGGATCTATTCTAGAAGAATAGAGCCGTGGCACGAACAAATCTATGCACACCCATGTTCATGGTGCAGCATCACTCCCCACAGCTTCGTAGGCAGCAGGACCTGACACGGCACTGCCCTCTGTCACCCTCACAATCATTCCCACGCCCGGGCCAGCTGGTGCAGCCTCTGTGTCAATACATCTCCTTGAGCATCTGTCTCTTTGGCTGCCACTTGCCAAGTCTGATGTCCTTCTCCAGGGACTGGTCTCTCCTGACAACATGTCCAAAGTGTGTAAGACGAAGTCTTGCCATCCTTGCCTCTAAGGAGTAGCACTGGCCTTACTTCTGTTTGTCCTTCGAGCTGTTTGTCCTTTTCGCAGGTCATGGTACTTTCAGAGTCTTCTCCAGCACCTGATGCAAACGTATCGATTCTTCTCCAGTGTTCCTTATTCAACGTTCGGCCTTCACATGGACACAAGGCAGTTGAAAATCCCGTGACTTAGTCCTCAAACTGAAGAGTAGATGTATATTAACAGCAAGGCAATGTACAATAAAGAGAGAGTGGACACAACATTAGCAAAGACACTGGAGGTACATCAGTGTCAAACGCAACAGTCGCAAAAATACGATTACAACATAATCCTGCAATAACAGTAAATACTGTTAACTGCCATTGAGCTGGTTCCAACTCGTAGTGACCCTCAAGGACAGAGTAGAGCTGTCCATTATGGGCTTCTGAAAGTGTAACTCTTCACAGGAGTAGAAAGCCTCATCTTTCTCCCGTGGAGTGGCTGGTGGTTTCGAACTTGTGGTTAGAGGCCTAATGTGTAACCACCAGGCATAGTAATAGCACACAATAAATTTACAAGTGGATGCATAGGTAGATATGCAAGGTATGGATGGTGTATGGGAGTACATCCATGAGCACATGTATTTCTACCTATGTACACACGTATGTGCTACAAATACATACATACATACACACAAAGCTTCCAAGAAACAAAGATGGAAACCCCTTAGCCACAACCATACAACTTAAGGGGGTGAGTCACTAGGACCATAGTCTTGGGGACAATCTAGGGCCCTTGGCATAACCTAGTCCCTTGCTCTATATCTTTGTGGATAAGTAGAGTCTGAGTTCATAGAAGCTCACGAGTGGTTATCTCAGATGCAACTGTTGGTTTCTCATTCGTCAGAACAAAGAAGAGTGAAGAAAATCAGTCTCAAAAAAGCAAGTAGTCCAAAGGACCAGGGTAACACTTGAACCACAGCCATCAACAGCCTGAGACCAGAAGACATGGATGGTGCCCAACTACCGCTACTGATGGCTTTCATCAGAATCACAGGAACATCCTGGACAGAGAGGAACAAATGTAGAACAAAATTCAATCATTTAAAAAAAGACCAGACTTATTGGACTGACAACGACTGGGGGAGCCCTGGAGCCTGCTGCCCTGAGACACCTTCACACTGGACCTGAGCCCACTCCCAGGACCACCTTTCAGCCAGCACTAGGCAGGTCGACAAGTGAACAAGACCACAAGTGCAAAACATGCCCCAGAACCCGCAGCCATATAAGACCCAAAGGGCAGCATTTGCCCCAGAAGCAAAGTTCAGAGGACAGGAAAGAAGAACGAATGAAAATGGGGGACCCCAGGATAAAGTGGGGAGATTGCAGCTCCTGTCACAAAACAAAATATGTATAAGTTGTGGAAGAGGAAACAAAGGGGCTGTGGCATGTCTTCACTCAAACTACAAGATCATGTAAACAGAACCCAATCACCACCACCACCACCACCACCACCACCACCACCGACAACAAGAAGAAATTCAGCTAAAGAAATGGAAAGCTTGTGCCCCAAACAAGAAACATTGTAGAAAGAAGAGGAAGAAGGTCTAACTACATGGAAAGACAAACCAATCCAGGGACTGGAATACTTTCTATTGTTCAGGTGCTCATACTCCTCAAATAGACGTAACAGAAGCTCTGTCGAAGTATCACCGCCCTGTTTCCCTGAAAGTAAACATCCCCCGAAAATAAGACTCAGTTTTGCCGCTTGCTGAAATATAAGGCATCCCCCCAAAAATAAGCCCTCCCCCAAAATAAGCCCCCCCAAAGCTACCATAACTCTGGACTCTGGACAGGCACGTAGTGCAGCTGACTGTTGGTCACAGTGCAGCCAGAGCAGACAAGAAGTGCAAAGTCTCTTTTAATAAAACAATAAATAATAAATGTGTACCGTATTCTTCTTCATGGAAAAATAAGACATCCCCTGAAAATAAGACCTAGCGCATCTTTGGGAGCAAAAATTAATATAAGACAGTCTTATTTTGGGGGAAACAGGGTAGATTGGGGGGTGCCCAGAAATTGACAAGCAAATCCTAAGACATTCATATGGAAATGCATCCAGAGCAGTCACCACAACTTAGAACACGCAGAATAAAGGTAAATTTCCAAATTTATTACCAAGCGACAGTGGTCAAGATAGTGTGGCCCTGGCACAGGAACAGAGAGATAGACCCCTGGAATGGAATTCAGAGTCCAGAAATAAATCCGCACACGTACAGTCAGTAGATCTTTGACCAGGCTGCCAAGGCATTGTGTGTGGGAAATGAATAGACTTTTCAACACGTGGTGCTGGACCACCCGCTACCCACATACAAAGGAAAGAGACAGAGCTTCTGCTACAGCTGCAGTTGTGTGCAGTCCAGTCACTTCTGACTCCTGACCATCTAGGACAGGCCTGAAATGTCCTGTAGGGTTTCCAGCGCCGTCCTCTTTAAGCTCTTGTCCTCCGGAGCTGCTGATGCGTTCAAACCATCGACCTTTTCTCCGTTAGCAGCTGAGTGCTAAACCATTGTGCCACCAGGCCTTCTTGGACCACTGGTTCACAGCATGCATAACAATGGACCAGAAATGAACCAGAGACCTAAGGTTGGAGGAGGCTGGGATGTTGGGGCGAGAGGTAGGAGAGCTAAATTACTGCTCAGCCAGGCCCTCTGAGTCTGGTAGAAGACCCAGACCAACATCATATTTGTTTTGGACTTTCTCGATTGGCCAGTGTCAGTAACAGATCCCAGGATGACTCTGCTGAGACAGGAAGGCTCTATGAATCACCCGTCTTTCAATGTACATCCTGTGAAAGCTGGCAGGAAAGGACATGGGTCCAACCTTTTAGAGGACCATTTTTCAGTTTCCCAAGAAAGCAAGAGCCTTAAATCAAACAGACTCCTAGCCATGGGCTTGATGCTGACGTGCAGCACGCCTATAGGTCAGTGGGAAGCTCCCCACGAGGCGTCCAAGGCCATCCTCCTTATGGAAGCAAGTGAAGGGTTTGCACCTCTGCCCTTTCGGATAGCAGCCAAGCACTTGACCACTGCACCATGAGTCCTTCATGAAAGAGCCTTAGCAGCCACGGCCTCCACGTTGGCATCACCCAGCAGAAATGCCAGCCTGTACAAGTAGAGGCGAACAGGAACCGTAGGATTCATGGCTGCCCTGTTGGTAATAGCCTCTTGGGTCAATTGATTACCAACAACTGGCCTCAGTTCTCCACCCCTCCCCCTATCCTCCCCTTTGCGTGGCGTGGTCGCCTTGGCTTTGGCCAACAGAGGGCGGAAGTAGACCTGCCATGCGTGAACGCCGAGCCTGTTACTGCTTGTTGCCACTGCTCACTGAGTCAGCTCACTGTACTCTCATATGTAATGGAATCAGAACAACATGCAAGCTGCCTGTGTGAGTCCTGGTGGATTAGAGAAGCAAATCAAGGGACACTCATAGGATGTGTAAGGGAGAGAACTTTATATCAAAGAGCCATTGCACATTAAGAAAACATCCCAGCCCAGTCCATAAGTCCGATATTAAACTCATGCAGCACATACAATGACGCCGAATGCAGGAAGATCACAGGCCCGTGGGTGGAAAGTCTTGTGGATCTAGTGGCAATGTAACCATCTCAGCCCTGGCATGGGTCTCCATGTGGCTCCTCCAGCTCCAGGCTCTGGCTCCATCAGCGCAGCTCTGTATGTCTTCTCAACAGGATGTCTCACAGGGAGGGAGCTATTTATCTCCAGAGTGCCTCCAAATGAGGAGACCTGATTGACAGGCTAGACTCCACCCCTCCACAAGTCGACAGGAGATTATGTAACTGACAGGCAGGTGGGAGCTGCGCATGAAGCACGTTGGTTGAACATCAAACCCTGGTCTCCCACAGTCCTTGTGGTGGCGTACTGTGGAGTGGGTTCTCATCCATAGCACCCCTATGCACACGACAGAACAAAACACTGCCCAGTCCCGCACCATCCTCAGGGCTGTTCTTTCCTTTGCGCCCATTGCTGCAGCACTGTGCCAATCCATCGTGTCAAGGGTCTTGCTTCTTTTCAGTGTTCGTCCCCTTTACCAAGCATGATGTCCTTCTGCAGGACTGGTCTCTCTTGATAACATCTCCCAAGTGTATGAGATGAAGGCTCGCCATCCTTGCCTCTAAGGAGCGTGCTGGCTGCCCTTCTTCCATGTCTCCCACATGGAAGGCTGGGATTCCACCCCAGAGCCACTAAGGTCCCCTAAGTCCAAGGCCAGCATCTTTGTTCTCAGTGACTTCCTTGGGAACTTGCTACTCCCACGAGTAAAACATCTTCCTCCTGCCAGCCCAGGCTAGCCACGTGGAATAGAACGGAGTCACTACAGGCCACGCCAGTGGTTCTCAACCTGTGGGTCGTGACCCCCTTGGGGGTTGAACGACCCTTTCACAGGGGTCGCCATTGGAAAACACATGGATCTTTCATAATCTATCATTACATATTGTTTTGTGATGAATCACTATGCTTTATGTTCAATTTGTAACAATGATAATACATCGTGTATTTCAGCTATTTACATGACGATTCATAACAGTAGCGAAG